>NW_015665129.1:1903526-1910655 GCF_001515625.1 Sinocyclocheilus rhinocerous
TGAAGCTCGCGATTATGGTAATGGGCGTTACATTTCCGACGAGTGCTTGCGGTGTTCGTCCAATCACAATGCACTGGGTCAGCTGGCCAATCAGAGCAGACTGCGCTTGTCGGAAGGCGGGACTTTGTAGAAAACGAAGCGTTTGAGAGAAGCGGGGCATAGAGGACCTACAATAATGTACAGTATTTGAAAAATAATGTGTTTTTTGAACATTAAAGCATGTCAACATATTCTGTTACACCAAATAAGCAAAATAATGATCTTTAAAAAAGCATCATATGACCCCTTTAAGAGCTTAACCAACACTCTAAGAGCACCAAAGCTATTGGAGCAGAAATCGATGGAGCTCTACAATTGATTTACCACTAACATTCAGCTCTTTTACAACAGCACTGCTACATGCTTTGGTAAGAAGCATGATTTATTTTTGCAGCTAAACCTTGCTGATTAAATTTCAGCCTCCATGTTTCGTCTGGGAAGATACTTCTGTTAATCAGTGTGACCTGCTTGAAACTCTGCGTCTAAGAGCTTGATGAAGCTCTATTACGCCTTCATTTTGCGTGGCATAAACTGTGGCCAACTTTCTGCTCACATGGCGTATAAATTATGCAATGTTGTCACGCAGTTGCACAGCCCATATCAGCTTAGATGCTCCTTCACATCTGTGGCAGAACACAAACAAACAGCATTTCTGCATTTTTAAAGGGTTCCTGATGTTGTTTTAATTGGGATCAAGTCATGCGCTTTGTTTTTTTTATGCCCTTCATGCATTTTTTCCCCTCTGTCTCTCTTTCTCTGTCTACGATGTTCATTCAGTTCCTCATTAAGGCCTGATTTCCTACAGGCTGTCTGGCTGCACTCCCTCAGTCGTGTGATAAAAAGACAATTGCGGAGCAGTAATGCTTATTTATACATTTGTCTTTTATTTGTATTTTTCCCATTCTGTCGGAAATGTCACACAAATGTTAATTAAATGTTAATCAAACATCACACAGTTAGAGAGCCCATGTCTTCGCCATTGTGCGACTATATTTAGCAGTACAGAGAGGTCAGTCTACGGCAGGGTCTGATGCCTTCGCTCCAGGGGTTTGCATGGGAGAGCGGGAACAGGAGAAAAAATGGTCGACTAATTAGTATGAATGTCAATTTCTGCCACTGAGAAGTTCATAAATCTCCTGGCCAGCCTACTGGGAGTTCACCCTGTCACATTGAGCCTCACTTTCCAGACCTCTCCTGTGCATCTGCCTGCATTGATCCCATCACATACTGTACTTCTAAGAGTGTGGGAGCATGAACAAGGCTCTCCTGGGAAGTACTCTAAGGTGAAAAGTAAATCGAGGTAAGCTGAAGCAGTGGTTTTCAAGTGCTTTTGCTTCAGAATTTTATCAGTCAGGACCTTCAGGACTTAAATTGGCAAACCAACATGGTACCCAAATCATATAATGGTAAATAAAATGTCATTAAAATCAAAGATAAAAATATGTATTTATATGTAGTAGTAATAATCAACCCCCGGTTATACAGACAAAAATGTAAGTCTGAGCTGTTTCAACTGAAAGAAACGTGCACTGATTGATCTTAAAATATATCAATGCCTTTGTTTTGTATCAAGAGGGACACTAGTAATGTTTTTTTTTTTAATTTTTTTTTCTAAGGCACATTTATAAAAATTACTTAAATGTCCTAATTGAACTATGGCATAATCCTGGCTTAGTCTAAGCCCTGTCTGTGATATGCCATATAACCAGGCCAATATGTATTAAGGTTTGGAGTCAATAAGATTTAGATTTTTAACTCTTATGCTTGCCAAGTCTATTTGGTAAAAAATACCATAAAACTGTAACATTGTGAAATGTTATTGTAATTTTAAAAAACAGTGTTCTAATTTAATATATTTTAAAATGTAATTTATTCCTGTGATGGCAAAACTTTTCAGCAGTCATTACTCCAGTCTTCAGTGTTACTTATGTGTTACTAATATGCTCATTTGGTGCACAACATTGTAATGTTGAAAACAGTAGTGCTGCTTAATATTTTTGTTTAACCGTGATACATTTTCATACATTTTTATTCATGATTCAAAAGATGTTTAGTAGAAGAACAACATTTATTTTTGACCAAATATTTGACTTTGTATAGATTATATAAACTGAATACACAGTGAAACACATTTTTATAAAAGGTTTTGTTTCACTTTTATTTTAACTTTATGTAGTTTGACATGCAGAATATGAAAATCACATTACTTTTTTGTATCATTAACAGTGCTCATGCAAAAAAAAAAAAAAAAATCACAATCACAATCGCTGCCAATCACAACACACACTGGCACAGCTAACCAATCACAGCACATTTCGTATTTCAGAAGGCGGGCTTTCATTTGATGCAGGAACTATTCCAGCCGTTCATGCCAGACTGAGGAGAGAGGTGTTGTAATATTGTAAAATATGTGAAAAATAATGTGTTTTTCAAACAACCTAGTATGAGCCTGTTCTAGTACACCCCCAAAACAAAATCAAAACTTTGTAAAAGAGCATAATAGGACCCCTTTAAGAAGTTCTAAATATTTACCAAAATGTTGATGCTATGTGAAAATAAATAGTAAAATAATAATTAGCACCACAAAATTTCAGAACCATAATTTAAGTGAAACTAAATTTTGTTACTTGAATTATATTATATACTATTGCTTTTCAAAATATGCACATTTATTTATCTAGTTGCATTTGCAGTTAACGTTGTTTTTCAGAAACTAATATTTTAAGATTGTGACCCACCCGTTGAGAACCACAGAGCTAAGTACTGTTACCTCTGGTCTTCCTACTATGTACCTCTAACCTAGTTTTTCCACTTGAGTTTCTCTCAATCACATTGGTTTTTTCTATTACCTTCCTTCTCATTACATCCCCTCCCTCCCTCTCTTTTCCTTTACTACCTCTCTCTAGACTTCACCTAATTTTGGGTCTTTCAACTGCAGTTTGATGCATCACTCTTCATCTGTGTGATTCGGAGTGAGGATAATCTCACAGTGGGTAGTATTTCAAATTCAGCCCTTTTTCATATATTCATATCACATTGTCCTTATTTAGTATTCATACGTTTTTGTCTTGAGTTCTTTTGAGTCCAGTTCGCTTGATTGGCGTGAAAGCATTTTTCCGAACTCAGATGTGTCAACACTTTTTCATTTTGCATTTGATAATGAAAACAATTCATCCTAATTTCCATAAGTTAATTGCAGTTGATGACACAGTTTTGTTCAGAGGTTTGGGGTTGGTAAGTATTTTTTATTTATTTTTTTACCAAGGCTGCATGCATTCACTAAAACAAAACACAGTAAAAATTGTGAAATATTTTTACAGTTTAAAATAACTTTTCTATTTTAATTTATTTAAAAATGTCATTTATTTCTGTGATGACAAGGCTGAATTTTCAACAGCCGTTACTCTAATCTTGTGTGTCACACAATCCTCTATTTGATTTGGTGTTCAAGAAACTATTCTTTTTATATCAGTGTTGACAACAGTTAGCTGCTTTATATTTTTGGGGAAACCATTGTTTTTCAAAATCCATTGATGCATGCAAAGTTTAAAAGAACTGCATAAAAATCTTTTGCAACATTATAAATATCTTTAATGCCACGTTTGATCAATTGTATGCATCCTTGATAAAGGTTTATCCTTTGGACCAAAGGAGGATCCTTGAAAAGTATTAATTCCTTACAGAACCCAAACTTTTAAACTGCAGTGTAATATACAAACTCTGATTAAAACAAAGCAATAAAATCAAGTCTAAAACTACTTACTCCATCCAAAGTTTTGGAAGTTACAACTGCATTTAAAACAACTCCCGTAAATTACCTTTTCGTGTGTAATGAATACAGGAGTCACTCCTGAAATTGATGCTCATTTTGATGTCTTGCGGCAGTAAACGAAGCATGAATATCAGCAGAAACCTATTTGATTTCAGCCATTTTTTGTTGAAGAAAATGTAAAGAGAGACGTATTTACCCCTGGCAGTTATTAGCAGACGTGTCAAGGCACATACTCTAGAGTCCCAAAGAGTCACTGAATAACATTTCTGATTGGTTTTAATGAAAATTCTGTCATTACTTGAAAAGTGGACAGCTCTGTTTAGTTGCACTGTAATCAAAAACCAACCAACCAGCATTTAATAGGGTGTAACAGTGACTCCTTTTAATCTTTATTATTGTCAAATCTTGCCATTGTCTTGGTGTTACTCTGTCAAAAACGGTTCTTCTTTTTTCATTATTTAAAACAAAATTTCTTACACGGCCCCCTGGTAAGACCATACAACACATTCATCGCCGTTCCTTCATAGAGTTTTTAAACAAAGACGCAGACTGTGCTGAGCTAAAGACTCGACACAGCATGTGCAGGAAAGGCCTGACATCATCCTCTCGCCATGACGGCGGCAAGAGCCAACAATGCATCGCCTTGTCCCTGCCACTTGCCACATGGCTGAGCCGTCCCTGAGGAATACGCCAGCCAAATGTCTGAGAACACAATTTCATTCATCAGTATGCTGCTGTCTCTGCCGGCGAGGTGGAAAAGGAGTTTCCTGACTACAATAGTTTCACTGTATATTCATATCGACTTCAGTGTTATTTCTGAGAGATAAACAATGAAAAAAAAGGAGGACCGCATGATCTGTCAGACCTAATTGTGTGTGTAGTTGTTTTTCTTTTTGTAATTCAAAATTCCTTGATGTAATCGTTCCGGTGTCTTCTCAGCACTTCTGGGCCTCTGTGGCTCTCAAATGTATTATTAGTTTTGGATTTCTGGAATGTTCCATTCCACTCTCTGATGTCCTGTTTTATGAATTATGGATATTCAGCTGTCTGATGGCTGTGAAATTGCCGGCAGCCATCTGTAAAAGACGTTTGATCTTTCACCTTGATTGGTTTATGCATTTATTTTGTGAGGTCTCAGACATTTAATCAGTTTCTAATGACAAATTCAGTCTTAATATCGGTCTCTTTTGTTGATGTTGTAATTCTTCCTTCCGCTTATAAACACGAAGAGCTTAATTTCTGCCTCTGGCAATTTCCTGTTTCTTGTAATTGTATTCTCGTGTGGCAAAGTTTTGCTTGTTTGCTCTTTAAATTCAGTTTAACATTTATGTTCTTCAGACAGAGCCGCAATGTCGTGACTTTGATGTGGAATTCCTGTTAGTTATGTGCTACAGTGAATCTCATCTGCGGCTGCTTTGATTCGATTTCTCTTTGATGCTTTGCTCTGTCTTTCAGATGCTCTCTGCTGCATTGTTTAAAATGGCATAGCAAGGGCTTCATATGTGTCTTGCAAAGATAATCAGACTTGAAATATAAGCCATATGAAGAGGTACAGTGTTGTAACATGCATAACTTATGATATTACTACAAAGACTGTCTCATGTTCCATTGGGGTCTTTCATAGCGATGCAACGATACCATTTTTTTTCAGAACCGATCCGATCCGATTCCAAAAATTCTGAGTATCGGCCAATTCCAATCCGATCCGATACCAGCGCAGTTTTTTTTTTTTTTAAATCAATGTAGAATTTCTATACTTCTGTGGGTTGACCTGATCCTCACTCTTGTGTGTGTTAAACACAATCTGCTAAATATAGACAACTTCATTTTAATGAAAAATAACAAATGAAAAAATATATAATGATAATCTATGACAAAAAATACTATTATAAACTAGGTTAGTGGATAATTCAGCAGCAAAAGTATATATATATATATATATATAAAACATATACTATAAAATTACAAGACATTTCTTTTAAATGCATAGCACAGTAATGAAGGCAGCAAAATATGATAGATAGAAAATAACAAAAAAGACTATTGATAATCTTTCATTGTGCAAAAGTATAATACGAAAGGGTATGGCTCCAATACAGAGCGGCACAAAGCACTTATGCGCATCCCAACACTGCAGTCACATCGCGCAGCGCTCCGCATAAAAAAGGGAAGAGATATTGCTGCGTAGTGTATTATATCTGTGTGATATTTTATTGAGCCTTTTCTTTTAACAGTTTTAAATCTCAGTTATTGTGCGCTCTTGAAGAGAGTTTCATAGTTTTGACTAAAGTAACCGAACGCGACACGCAGTTTGAATGCTGAAAGGAGGATGACAGACAGACGCAGCGGGGAGAAGAGTTTACGTCAACTTGACTTAAATATTCATCTATACTTCACATTAAACTATGAAACGGCTTCAGAACACTTAAAATATAGTGCACAAAAACTTTATGGTGCTTTATAATGTTTTACCCGATCCGACAGAAAATGGCAGTATCGGAGCCGATACCAGTACTGAGTATAGGATCGATGCATCCCTAGTCTTTCATAGTGCTTGATTATCTGATTTTGTGTTTAAGACAAATTAAATGGTTTGATATGCTCATTTGAGTTTGAAGACTTTTGAAGATGTTTGTGTATGTAATTTTTTCCCCCATCATTGTTTTATTTCAATTCTGTTAAAGGATTAGTTCACTTTCAAATAAAAATTTCCTGATAATTTACTCACCCCCATGTCATCCAAGATGTTTATGTCTTTCTTTCTTCATTGAAAAGAAATAAAGGTTTTTGATGAAAACATTCCAGGATTATTCTCCTTATTAGTGGACTTCAACGGCTACCAAATGGTTGAAAGTCAAAACTACAGTTTCAATGTAGCTTCAAAGGGCTCTACACGATACCATACGAGGAATAAGGGTCTTATCTAGCGAAACGATCGGTCATTTTCTAAAAAAAAAAATATATTAAAAAAAGTATATGCTTTATAAACAAAAATGCGCGCCTTGCACTGCTCTACGATGCGCGTCCATGACTTCATGTAATACGTAATTACATTGAAAAGGTCACGCTTGACGTAGGCGGAAGTACCGACTCAGTCAGTGTTTACAAATGTGGAGAAGGAGGACCGTACAAAAGTTGTTGTATGTTCAATGGCACATTCAAATGTCTTTGTGTCAGTTTATCGTTTAAAATGGTCACTTTGTGTGTGTATCCTGGATGTTTAAATCTTTTGAAACCTAACTTCCGCCTACGTCAATCGTGACCTTTTCAACGTAATTACGTATTACGTGAAGTCATGGACGCGCATCGCAGAGCAGT
>NW_015665129.1:1911825-1932449 GCF_001515625.1 Sinocyclocheilus rhinocerous
ATTCAAATGTCTTGTGTCAGTTTATCGTTTAAAATGGTCACTTTGTGTGCGTATCCTGGATGTTTAAATCTTTTGAAACCTAACTTCCGCCTACGTCAATCGTGACCTTTTCAACGTAATTACGTATTACGTGAAGTCATGGACGCGCATCGCAGAGCAGTTCAAGGCGCGCATTTTTGTTTATAAAGCATATACTTTTAAAAAATTAATTTTTTAGAAAATGACCGATCGTTTCGCTAGATAAGACCCGTATTCATTGAAACTGTAATTTTGACTTTCAACCGTTTGGTAGCCATTGAAGTCCACTATAAGGAGAATAATCCTGGAATGTTTTCATCAAAAACCTTAATTTCTTTTCGACTGAAGAAAGAAAGACGTAAACATCTTGGATGACATGGGGGTGAGTAAATTATCAGGAAATTTTATTTTGAAAGTGAACTAATCCTTTAATGTATTTATTCATTTATTTTGGTGTAGTTACCACATTTACCAGTAGGGGCTAAATGGGAACATAATTTTATTATCCATATTTAGGACTCCTGTAATGCTACTTTTACTTTAACCAAGATGCTTGTATTGTGAAATACAGTGTTCTGTAATTCCAAGCTTGTTGTACAGAATTGATAAGGTTTAGAATTTCAGAACAATTCTACAGTAGATTGTGTTTGGATGTTTTATTCTGCTGCTTTAAAGTGTGTTTGCTGCACAGTTCTTACTGAAGTTTGCTACACGACTGGACTTAAGGATGGATACTTCATTACTATTCCGCCTGCTCATCCCCTTCCCATCAGTCCTGCTGGCAGCCCCAATGTAGCATAGCGCACACCAGCTGACAGTTCTTCACACTGGGCTGCAGCTCACGGCAGCCTTGCACCCCTGCCCGAAGCCTCGCTCCAACTTCCACACCACCAGCCACTTTAATAGCTCAGCTTGTTACCAAAACCAGCAGTTATCAATGTGTTTCCAGAGCTGGCAGTGATTCCGCCCTGCTTTGATTTATTGTGTGGAAGCTGAGGGTAAAGGATGTTCTGGTGTGTGTTTTATGATCATTGCTGACTTGGGTGCCATGTCATTGCTTTGTTACTGTCTGGGCACATTTGAGTTTTCTGCCATTTTAAAGAGTTACTTATGACGGCTTATGTCCATAGGGTTTGTTCTGAGCAGTGTTGAAATCATACGCAATACCTCAGATTCATTTTACAACTGGAGTTCTGGGAGTTTCATCACCATGCTTTTAAAGTTCACAGCTTCAGTTTATATCTGATAAGGGTTTGATTTATTGTAATTATTTCTTAATATGCCATCTTGCTTGTTTCAAACATAAGCATATGCAAATAGTTTGAAAACTTTACAGTGCTTTAGAGTGACATTTTAACAACTACATTTCAATCAACCATTTACAGAGATTCAGGCCACATTCATATTCCTTTTTAGCTCTGAAGCTTTACACTGTAGTTTTAAAGGCAGTATGAAATTAAAATTCAGTGTTCTACAAGAATGTTATAGATATTACTGTGAACAATTTATCCAAGCCTGTTTTTTTTTGTGTGTGTTTTTTTTGGGCGCAGTCAAAAGGTCATAACTGGACTTCGCTTAAACCCTGCCTTTGCAAGCTAATGTTCATTTGCCTCCACTTTTGAGTGCAACAACCAATGCATAGAACATTGCAATGCATGTTTTCCTTGTTATGACCAAAATCGTATATCACGATATGAGTGATTTTATTTCACGGTAACAATATATTTCATGATATAGTTAATTTTTTATCTAAATTTTTTATACCATAGAAATGTCATACTAATTCTTGTCACCAGTGTCAGTATCACAAAAGAACTAATACTAGCCTAAATTAAAAAAAGAAAAAAACTCAAGCGCACTGAATACAGGTAAACAGTCAGCGATTAAACAAGAATAAGAAACTAATTACAAGCAATAGGACAAAAAACTACAGTAGAAAAAGTAAATAAGAAATGCTACAAACTTAAAAAAAGAAATGATTACAAAATCAAATGTATAAAAACACTGCATATTCTTCACTGTGTAAATTAAATATGGATTTCTCCTTATTAAAGTTACAAAAGTGATTTAGCCAAGAGCAGTGAGAGATTTTCTCTCTTTTGTTGTTTGATTAACATGAATGACAGACAGCAGGAATATTAGACTGCTGTCACTTTAAGAGCTGCCCGGATCCAATATACTGTTACATGTGTTACTGTTACAGATGTGTTTTATCGTGTAACCGTGATAAAGATGATAGTCTAAAATTTCTTTGTCTCGGTTGACAAATTTCTACTGGTTAATCATGTCTACCGTTATATCGCCCACTCCTAGTCTGTATCTACTTCCATTTCAACGCAACATAAAATATTGAATTAATCCGGGCTTCTCTGAACCTTGATGTTGCGGCTGTATATTCATGCCATTTCTTGTTTCTCAGTCAATAGGCAGGAAAGATAGCAATTAATGTGTTATATAAAAGACATCATTCTAATCAGAGTCATCTCCAGAGAGAGATTCCGCATCAATCTCCTCAAAAGCTCTTGCAGAGCGGGCAATGCTACAGAATGAAATTGTGTTGACTCCAGTGAGAGGGGAGCTTGGGAGCTGACGAGAAGGATTCAGGGTAAATTATGTAGCAGCGATTATTTCCATCTTCAGCCCATGTTAAGGTTGAACAAAAGCTGGGGAACTTCAGTTTAAATATCTGAACTGTTCTAAGGATTATGTAAGGATTTGTAGGAAACGTCTCCTTAGTGGAAAATTGGCTATATGCCGAGTCCGCACCTTTATGAATAGAACACTATTAGAAAGAAAGTTTCTCTTGGAGCCGGTGCTTTATTTAGAAATATGATTACCAGTTAATATCCCAGCATGTACTATGTACCTCTCCAGGTGTCAGTAATGGAAGAGTGCATATGAGTTCATTTTGTTTTAATGGCAGCACTTGAGCTGCATCAACTCCACAGGGAATGTTGATGATCATGTTCTTCAGCATGATTTCAGAATGAGCCAAAGAGCATCTTGAGCTTCAGTGGGAGCAAGGACATCTGACAGTTTATTCAAAGTAGTTTACTTGATCAGGTTTATTTGCTTAGTAATCTAGAAATAGCACATAATCTTACATATTTATTATTATTTTTTATCTATTTATTTGTTTGTTTACATTATAATGTACATTAAAAAAAAAGAAAAAAAAAAAGATTTTGAATATCAGACTTTTTACTGAGGCCTAGACCTTGGCACCCCATAAAAAAAAAAGTGTTATAATTTATTATATTCTTAAATTTTATTTTTATTATCATTAATAGTATAATTGACATTATTAATATTAATAATAACAATAAGGTTAAATTATTATGTCATTTATATAAATTATATGTAATAATAATTTAATAATGTATCATGTATCATAAATGTATTTTATTTAAAAGTATTACATCGGAATATTTTAAATGATTCTACTGTTATCTTTAAACAATAAAACATATTAGTAATAGTCTTTAAATATATATGTATTATATATAAATAAAATTTTTCAGTCAATTACATTTTAAATTGTTATATTTTCTTCGTTGTATTTTAGTTTTGTCTGTGCACTTGTCTGTGTTTGTGAAAGGAAATTACAGTAATTTCTCTGAGAACCAGGTTTCTTTTGAAAGATCATAATTGAGTTCATTTGTGACATTTGTACTGAAGGCTGATAGTGCCATAGTGGGTCTGAGAGACTGAGGGACCGTTGTCCCTATCGCTAAAGGTGATTGTAAATCTCTCACTCTCTCTCTCTGTTTCTCTCAGTGTCTCTCTCTCTCACCCTGTGAAGTGTGAAATACATCTCTGTGAGAGAGATAAAGCTCTTGTATTAACGCTCTATGCTGAACTGGAGAGTATTTACCATACAGCCTATATATCACTGGCCAGATACATCAAACCTCAGAGGGAGGTGGGAGTGAGAGAAAGGGGGGCTGAATAATTCCTTCTCTCCCTCGCTCTTTTTCTATCATGATTAATTACGGTGAGCTGAGCCTGACCAGCTCATTTATTGATTGGCTTTAATGCCTGATCCCAAGGGATCATAGCTAAACCGAGAGGAGGATCAGTTCTCCATCTTTTTTCTCTCTCGCTCTCATTTTATCAGTCATCTTTATTTTATTTCACTCCGTCTGTTTAGTTTGTGTATATGTTTGTACATGTGTACATGTTGTGAGATAAAAGGCTGATGTATTTCTTCTCTGTGTGATTATAGCTACTGATTTTAGATTCTGGAAAGTGTTTCTGGCAGCACAGTGTTCAAATAAGAAATCACTCACTCTATATATAATGTATTTAATATTTATAAATACATTTTTTATTTAAAATTGATATATTTGATCTTTTTTATATATTTAAATGTTTAAATTGTCATTTTCTGTCTTCTATAAGTTAGAGGGATCGTTCAACCTAAATTTAAAATCGTACGTCGTTCCAAACCCGTAAGACCTTTGTTCATTTTCGGAACACAAATTAAGATATGTTTGATGAAATCCAAAAGCTTTCTGACCCTGCATAGACAGTAACGCAACTGACACATTCAAGGCCCAGAAACATAGTAAGGTAGTAAGCTACGAGAATACTTTTTGTGTGCGCAAAAAAAAAAAAAAACTTTTGAAGAAATTGTTGAACAAAGTCGTTATTTTTGTTTTCTTTGTGCACAAAAAGTATTCTTGTAGCTTCATAACATTACGATTGAACCAATGATGTCACATGGACTATTTTAACAATATCCTTACTACCTTTCTGGGTCTTGAATGTGTCAGTTGTGTTGATGGAGGGTCAGAGAGCTCTCGGATTTCATCAAAAACATCTTAATTTGTGTTCCGAAGATGAACGAAGGTCTTACAGGTTTGGAACGACATGAGGGTGAGTAGTTAATGACAGAATTTTTGGGTAAGTTGGGAATAGTGGGAAAAAAGTCCAAAAAAAGAATGCCTAAATCTTGGTTTCTGCCAAGAAATCATGACTTTAACTTATCCATCTAACCAAGTAAGTCATATTCAAAGAGCGACAGCCTGTTCTGATGCCTTGAAACATCAGATGATGCTATCCGGGGACAAACTGAGAGTGAAATGTCTCTTTCTCTGTTTCTTTCTCTCTCTATTTCGCTAGATGACATCCACAGCTGTGCCCAGAGCAGCGTTTATGCAGTGTGTGCGTTGGTGTGCTTGGAGTATGTTTTCGGATCCTGAGGGCCCCGGAGAGAATGGGTGCCTCCACTTGCAGGGCGGTGCTCTCCCCAACCCTTGGGGTGTCATGGTCTACTCTGCAAGGACACAGCAGGTAATGATTGAACACATACTCATATTCAAAGAGCGACAGCCTGTTCTGATGACTTGAAACATCAGATGATGCTATCCGGGGACAAACTGAGAGCGAAATGTCTCTTTCTCTGTTTCTTTCTCTCTCTATTTCGCTAGATGACATCCACAGCTGTGCCCAGAGCAGCGTTTATGCAGTGTGTGCGTTGGTGTGCTTGGAGTATGTTTTCGGATCCTGAGGGCCCCGGAGAGAATGTGTGCCTCCACTTGCAGGGCGGTGCTCTCCCCAACCCTTGGGGTGTCATGGTCTACTCTGCAAGGACACAGCAGGTAATGATTGAACACATACAAACACACACTGGAATAATAGTAAAAATCACACGATGTGCCACTCCCATGCAGGCTGTTTTAGAGTCCTTATGCAATGCCTCTAATCAGAAGGTTGCAATTAAATTAATGGTGGCAGACTAATTATGTAATTATATGTTAAGAGCATAGTGCTAAAAGAAATCTGACTCTATTGTGGCATTAATGGCACTGATTAAGAAGGAAGACAAAATAAGGGCAGTTGGATTATATCACTCATATGTGTGGAAACTCGTGTAAGTCTTACAATAGGTCAGCAATCTACGACTTTTTTATTCTTTTTTTTTCACAGAACATTTTTTTAGTTGTTTATTTTGCATATTTATTGTAGAATAAACATTTATTTTAGTATATCAAGTTTGGGGTCAGTCAGCTGATTGTTAATATTATTAACAAGTATTATTACAATTTAAAATAACTGTTTACTATTTGAATATATTTTAAAAGGTAAATAATTCGTTTACTGGCAAAGCTGTATTTTTAGTAGTCAAGAAACATTTTTAATTATTATTAATAGTGTTGGAAACAGTTACGCTGCTTAATATTTTTGTGGAATCTGTGATACTTTTTTCAGAATTCTTTGATAGATAGAAATTTCAAAAACTGTATTTATTTAAAATAGAAATGTTTTGTGATATTATGAATATGAGTGTTTCTTTTGATCAATTCAATGTATCATTGCTGAATAAAATGACTCCAAACATTTGTACAGTAGTGCATATATTCGTTTATTAGTTTATTGTAGATCTGTTGAAGTCATTGGCATCTGCATGCCAAACTTCCTTTTGCAGTAATTCTTCAGCGTCACACAGATTGTTTTGTGTCGGTTATGAGCTGAATGGGAAGCCAAACACTGTAAAGGTGTGACAAATTGTGCACTGCGGAAAATGCTGCGTGATTGAGCAGAAAGGTACAATTTGGTTGGCTTTTCTTGATGCGTTTTACTCTCAGAATAAAGCTGTCAATAGAGGAGCAACATTGTGAAAAATAAGAAAAAAAATCCAATAGATTTAGCTATTATGAAAAAGAATACCATGTTGCAATCATTGAATCAGACATCTGAAAGGGATAGTTCACCCAAAAATCAATATTTTGTCATCATTTACTTACCCTCATGTCATTTCAAACCTGTATGAGTTTCTTTCCTACGTTGAACACAAAAGAAGATATTTTGAAGAATGCTGGTAATCAAACAGTTGTTGGTCCTCATTGACTTCCATAGTATTTCTTTCCCTACTATGGAAGTAAAACTGTTTGGTTCTTCAAAATTCTTCAAAATATCTTCTTTTGTGTTCAACATAAGAAGGAACAATATAAGGGTGAGTAAATAATGACAAAATGTGCATTGTAAGGTTTGCACATCCTTTTGGTTTTTATTCTCGATCTTAGATGGAGATTTTAAAACTTGTTATTGTACATTGCCTAGTAATTATACTAATTTGAAAAAGGCACTTTATGTCAAAAAAGTTGCAGACAACTGAGACCCTACTAAACCCCAACAACTAGATTTTAATGTGCGGCTCATTTTGGCACTCGCATCATTGGTCTAATCAGTCCTGAATGACATTATTACATGATGTTCTTCATTAGCTGACAGTAACCCAGGCATCCTCTTTTTACAAGGTCTCTCTCTCCTTGTTCTTGAACATTTCCTAGTCGAAGGCCAGTTTAACAGGAACAGCTCAACAAAGTGTCCAAGTTGTCCTCTAACTGCTAGAACCATCATTACTCTTTCATTAGCCTGTTATCCGTCTCCTCTATTGTACTGATGTCATATTAAAGTCGATTAACATGATTAGGAAATTGTGGGCTGCAGTTCCTGTGGCTCTTTCACCATGGCAACTTTCCCAGGCCGTAGTTACACTAAATGCCTCATCAGTGGTGATGAATAAGTTTAGATTGAATGTGTGAGGATTTCGCACTCTGGAGGTCACAGCACCTGCTTGTTTGGATTTGTGTGGACGTTGAGCTGAAAGGTTTCGTTTATGTCATATAGTAGCATAGGGGTTATTTGAAGGTCAAGTGTGTGATTTCTGTTCATCTGCTATTGGTCAGATAAACATACAGTCCTGTCCCCAAACACACTCCATTGGTTGAGCCAGTTTTGCTATGACAAGGAGCAATGTTGTAAAATCTTTTGGGAAAATCAATCTTCAGATGACTTATTTAGAATTGGTACAGAAGAAAGTATTTAAATATCGAAAAATGACACACTTTGACTTTAATTAGGGATGAAAAAGAAATTGAAATGTTGAAAGTAGACAAAACTAGGTTGAGCATTTGAAAGAAATAACACAAAGTACTCAACATCTGGTTAACATTCATGAATACACTCCCTTGAAAGAAAGTTTTGCAATGTTCTCACAGACAAATTTGGGGAAATGTGTCATCAAGTTCAAGTTTTCATCTAGTGTGGAAGGAGCTTCTTGCAGCACGGCACTGAATGTGAGCCACCGGGAAACATCGCCACCTAAGAAGTTACTTTCAGCATCCCAAGGTGAGTCAGCGTTTATTGTTGTTTCTCTGCTTGGATGTGAGACCTTTCATTTGCGCCTTGTGCGGATTTACAAGGCTGTGATGCTCCATCCAGAGACTTAATCAAAGAGTCAACACAGAAATTAAACACCACTCTCAGTAGAAGGTCTGTCTTCAGTGCTGCTACATTTCCAGCCAATTGTCTTGCATTAGTCATTGAAATACAGGCTTTTTAAAGTGTTTTACAAGAATATGCTTAATCTTTTTACTGACTATTGTATAGGAAACTCAGAAGCAAAGACCAGGAGACTCTGCTATACCTTCAGCAGGATTCTTTATTGAGTCATCAGAGTCTGACTAGGGATCTGTACATTGCGCTTAGAGACAAAGCACCTGGGAGACGAACTTTGCTTAACAGAATCATTAATCTGATGTCATCATCTTTACCTTAAATGCAAAATACAATGTACTTTCCTTTAGTTTATTCATTTGATGTTATGTGAGGACAGATCTTAAACAGATTCTTAAATTTGTAATTCCAGTGTGTGCAGTGTAAATAGGCATCTAAAGTTCTGGGTTATTCAGTTTTGTTGGTTGAGTTGTTGTCAAACAGTCCTTTGGAGTACCATACATGTGCATCTCATGATGTACAGAACAGTTTGTTTGCTGTCTTTATTAAGATAGGAGGTTAACAATAGGAAGATCTCCCAAAAGTTTGTTAGATTCTTCGACAGCTAGAAAGTATTACTTCCATTCAACAAGGATGCATTAAATTGATCAAAAGTGACAAGCGCAAACGTTAGTAAATCGTGTTGCGTGATTCATTTTAAAACTCTCCTCCCATAAATTTTGCGTCTGAAAGGGAAACTCCTACAAATGCATATTCAATTAGGTCAGACACAAAAATAACTGTCCATGCCTTTTCAGCGCTAATTCTTCACTGCGCATCTTTAGTAAATCCTGACAGTACTATTTTAATACCAAAAGATGGTTTGCCCTGGGCCGAACTGTTAGCATTAATAGACTTAGGCCTATTTTAAATATATACAGTTAGGTCCATATATATTTGGACACTGACACAATTTTCATAATTTCGGCTCTGTATGCCACCAGAACATAATTAAAAATAAACAATCAAAATAAAATTGAAGTGCAGACTTTAAGCTTTAATTCAAGGGGTTGAACAAAAATATAACATAAAATGCTTAGGAATTACAACCATTTTTATACACAGTCCCCCCATTTTCAGGGGTTCAAATGTAATTGGCCAAATAAATATAATCATAAATAAAATGTAAATTTTTAATATTTTGTTGAGAATCCTTTGCAGGCAATGACTGCCTTAAGTCTAGAAATTATGGACATCACCAGAGATTGGGTTTCCTAATTTGTGATGCTTTGCCAGGCCTTTACTGCAGCTGACTTCAGTTGTTTGTTTGTGGGTCTTTCTGCCTTTAGTTTTGTCTTCAGCAAGTGAAATGCATGCTCAATCGGGTTGAGATCAGGAGATTGATTTGGCCATTGCAGAATAATCTTTTTTTTTACCTTCAAAAACTCCTGGGTTGCTTTTGCTGTATGTTTTGGGACATCGTCCATTTGTCCTATGAAGCGCCGTCCAATCAACTTTGCTCCATTTGGCTGAATCTGGGCAGAGCTTTTTAGAGTTGTTTTTTGGCAAAGTCTAATCTGGCCTTGTTTGCACCTTGTGGTGAACCCTCTGTATTTGCTCTCGTGAAGTCTTCTCTTGATTCTAGACTTTCACAGTGACACACCTACTTCCTGGAGAGTGTTCTTCTCTTGGCTGGATGTTGTGAAAGGGTTTTTCTAGACCATGGAGAGGATTCTCTGATCATCCACCACTGTTGTCCTCCGTGGACGTCCAGGCCTTTTTATGTTGCTGAGCTCAGCAGTGCGTTCTTTTTTTCTCATACCAAACTGTTGATTTGGCCACTCCTAATGTTCCTGCTGTCTCTCTGATGGATTTGTTTTGTTTTTTGAAGCCTAACAATTGTCTATTTCACTTGTTTGGAGAGATACTTTGACCGCTTGATGTGGGTTAGGGTTGCAAAGGGGTGGAAAATTTCCGTTAAGTTTCCGGAAACTTTCCAAAAATCCCTGGAATATTCCAAAAAATCTTGGAAATTTTCCAAAATTTCTGGAATGTTTCCGAAATTTATTTATTGCAACCCTAATGTGGGTTCACAACAACAGCTTCCAAATGCAAATGGCACACTTAGAATCAACTCCAGACCTTTTACTTATGGTCCCTTGAAAAAAAGGGGAGGTACATATAAAAAAGCTGTAATTCCTTAACCTTCCCACCAATTTTGATGAGAATACCCTCAAATTAAAGCTCAGAGTGTGCACTTTAAGCCCATATTCATTATATAACTGTAACTTGAATATGTTTTGGTCAGTGGCTAAAATAATAAAAAATGTGCCTGTGTCCAAATATATATATATTTTTAAATAAATACATTTAAACGTATTTGAATAAATCTTATTCAGTCTTTTTGTCTTTGCCTGTTAAAGTTGCCAAGTATTATGTACTGTTTTCCCATAACCAAAATTATTAATAATTAATTTGACATTCTTGTTATGAATTGTTGTGGATCTGATCCTCAATAGTTTGAGAAAGAATTGTCATGCCCAAATGAATCACCCTTAATATGTTGGGGGGGGGGGGTAATTACAAAATTAATGACTACTAATTACTTTTCCGTCACAATCTCTGCCTTCCAATTAAAAGGGAGTTTTTGCATATCTCGCATTTCACAGTTTCAGATAGAGATCAGCTCCTGGTGGGTGAGATGTTTGGAGGTTGGGGGTCTGACCCACCCAACCTCCAACCCACGATTTCTGTAGTGCTGTGCGGGTGAAATGTGCTCCGGTCAATTTGAATGTCTCAGGCTTTGCCAAGTCATATAGTCAGGGGCAGAATGAAAGACGACAGTAGCATATGCTTGTTGCCGCCTTCTTTCACTCTTGCTTCTTTTAACTCCTCCTCACTTGAGCTCTACCTTCTTGGGCAAAGAGGGATGAAGCTTCTGGTCTGAGGGCCAGGCACTTGGCCAAGTCTATAATTTCTCTCTCTCGCTCTCTTTTCTAAGACATGGACCACCAGCATGCATGAATTTTCAAACACCTTACCATCTTTCTATCGCTACTTATGTCTCTGAGATTTCTTCATTAATATTGACAGATAACCTACAGCTAGTGACATTGGTTGAGTCACGGTTGGTTGGTCAGGATTTAATGTTTTGATACTATTCAGGTGGCTTATTCATAGTTGTCTTTAGAATTTTAATATAAAATTTACATGCTTGGCTTTAAATGCTTAAAGGGGTCATATGATGCTTTTTTAAAGATCGTTATTTTGTGTATTTGGTGTAACCAAATCTGCTAATATTTCATGAACTACCTTATAAACTTCTCCCATCTCTTCACAGCAGAAATGTGCATTGTTTTGATGCGTTCTGACTGTCAAAGAGCCTGAGGGCAAGAGAAGAGTGCAAAACGCAGACAGCGATGATCAGAATGTTCATTTCTCTCTTTGATGTTGGTTGTTCTATCTACTACTGATGAATGCTGATCAAATGCAAAAAGATCGCCTGTGATTTTGCCCTTTAGCCAATCGTGCACAGTATTTACCAATGCATGATTCATAATGAATATGTAGTTTTGAGAACATCCATGCGTATTTATGAGAGCGGTTTTCGTTGTGCACATGTCAGCAGTTTGATTAGCCCGTGTGAATCACTGCCGACGTGGCAGCCTGTCCATCCGCATTATGCAGGAAGTCAATCAAGAGTTGATTGGTTCTGTCTCCGGAGATCTCGTTTCTGAGACGAAATACTTCGAAGTAGCTGATGCTGCCGATCAAACTGTATATATGTGTGTGTAAAAAATGTTTTGTGGTTGTTTTTTAATGCAGCATTTGATGTGATTTTTGATTTCTGAGTGTAGTGAGCTGCCAGAAAGAGAGCAAGATGTGAGGTAATTGGTCATCACTTGTCTTTCTCTCCATTGTTCTGTCATATCAGGATTAATGGGAAGAAATATATTGCATTTTGGAGTTTCTCCAAAAACCTCCCAAGATTTGATTAAAAAGGTGTGAGTGAAAGTTACACATGAGGGAATAAGAGGACGCGAAGAAAGGAGAGGAAGTGTAAATGAGAGGGAGGGTGTAAGACAGTCAGAAAGTGAGTGAGAAAGAGAGAGAGAAAGTGTGTTGGATGGGGTGATGAGTTCACACATGTAGCAGAAACAGATTGAGCATCAGACGGAGGCTTTACTGAGAGACATGTTGTCACCCAACAGTGTGGTCACCTTCACTCAGCAAGGAGACGCACAGACACATCTCTGGATGTCCTCTCTGACAGTTCCAGTACAGCAACTGTACCTGATGTGCAATCATGTAGAGAGGATGTTATTTTAGTGTCTCATTTCATTTCAGAATATTTAAGCATTTTATAGCTTGCTTAAGTATCCAATACTAGTGTCTGAGTAATATAGATTTTATTTGGATAGATACCTTACTAGATTTTTTTTTTAACAAATTAATACTTTTCAGCAAGGGTGCATTCAATTGATCAAAAGTGACAGTGATAAAGCTAGACATTTATAAAGCTACAAAAGATTTTTATTTCAAACTAATTCTGTTCTTTTAAACTTTTTATTCATCAAAAAATCCTGAAAAAAGGATCACAGTGTTTCGGCCTTTGTTTTCACCGCGGAAGCATGGTAGCGGGCTTTGTCTTGAACGCACTTCATTCCACGAAACGTTTATTCATTCTTCTTATTTATTTAGGTAAATAATTGACCAACAAAAAACATATTAAAATTAAGATACAAATTATACCAAAACGAAACTCGTTTAAAAAAACAGGGATTATACAAACAAAAACGTAAGAAGTGGTCAAAAAATTATGTCTGACCCACTTCCTTTCTTCCGGCGTACTGCCGTCCGATTTACCACGCCCTTATGACATTTACAATTTTCTTAATTAATTAACAGATTGAACTAAACAAACAAACAAATAATATTTAAGCATAAATAATATAAAATAAAAATACACTTTCTTAAATGGCTACAACACACAGTTTCTACCAAAATATTCATCAGCAGAACCATTTTCAAAGCTGATAGTAAGAAATGTTTCTTCAGCACATAATCAGCATATGATAATGATTTCTGAAGGATCATGTGACACTCAAGCAGTAATGGCTTGTGAAAATTCAACTTTGCCATCACTAGAATCAATGAAATTTTAAAATATGTAGAAAAAAGTTAGTATAAATTATAAAAAAATATTTAGCAAAATTACTGTATTATTGTTTTATTTTTTATTTTTTTATTTGAATAAATGTTGCCTTGATGAGCAAAAAAAAAAAAAAAAATACTAAAAACGCTAAAATCTTACCGACCCCAAACCTTAAACGGTAGCGCAGGTGGCACATTGTGGATGTGTTGTAATTTTTTGATACTGATGCAATTTAAAGATGAAATGTGTAATTTTTTCATGGGAGAGTTTTTCTCACGAACATGTCATTCCAAACTTGTATGACTTTTAAATGAGCTTCAAAAATTGCACAAAAAGCACATTAAAAGTATCATGAAAGTCGATCGCACACCATGTGCACTATATTGCACTATATAATTTTTTTTCTTTTCATTTCAAAGCAGCAGCTTAAAAAGCAAAAGCAAAAAATGCATCCTCTGGGTCAAGCAGGTTAATTAGAGTCTTTTGTCACGTCCGTCTGATTATCAGACATGTTAATCATTAATGTTCCCTTCACAAACTCAAAAAACTCACCAGGCTGGTTTGATATCTGTTGTTCCAGACAGGGAGGTGAAAATCCAGCTGACAAAGCACACCAGGGTGGCTGAGAGGATGTTCTCCTTAAATAAAAATCCATCCAGAACATTTACTCAGTCAGGGTTTTGGGAAGTCACAATAGCCTGAAGCGCAAACCCCCTCAGGCCCGTTAACCAGGGGTTTTACACTTAATGGATGGACACATCAAGGGTCTGACATTCAATAAAAAGCCAGAACATTAGAGAGCTACTCCTTGTAGATATGTGCTTTTTTGGTTTTGACTTCACTCTTAATTTTAAAGGAGAATTGATTCATGTACACTTATTTGTTCGCCCATGTCCCATAAGCACAGATGGTTTAGCACATTCTGTTAGAGTTACATCACTTCTGTTGGTGTCAAATCCCAAGCGCCCAATTTCAGACTCTCACAGGATTTCACACTTGTCAGGCGCTTATCTTATAAAAATCAGTTACTGAAAACAAGAGTGAGTCATAAAAAGTGTCGGGTTTAACATAAGGCAGCTTATGGCCTTCTCATCCATAACTCTTAATTTTAAAGGAGAATTGATTAATGTACACTTATTTGTTCGCCCATGTCCCATAAGCACAGATGGTTTAGCACATTCTGTTAGAGTTACATCACTTCTGTTGGTGTCAAATCCCAAGCGCCCAATTTCAGACTCTCACAGGATTTCACACTTGTCAGGCGCTTATCTTATAAAAATCAGTTACTGAAAACAAGAGTGAGTCATAAAAAGTGTCGGGTTTAACATAAGGCAGCTTATGGCCTTCTCATCCAAGCATCTGGTAATTGTGTTTGATGAGGTTTAGATCAGATAAAGGAGCACAAATGCGCAGCGTTCGTTGCAAATGAGAATCTGTCATTCAGTTTCCTCATACTTTGGCCCTGCTTACACCCACTGTTAACATCCGTCTCGGGGGATTCGATCACAGGTGGTCAGACCAGATGATTGGCAATTACATCTGGCAGTAACGTGTGTCTTTTGTGACCAGCAAGGATGCATTAAATTGATCAGTAAAGATACTGACAGTAAAGATGTGGACAGAAAATGTAGAAAGGCCAATTAAGTTATACGTGATACACAGAGCTGGGTAGATTACTTACAAATTGTAATCCGTTACTGATTGATAATTACATGACAAAATTGTAGTTATAATAAATTTCACATTTTAGATAACATAATCGGACTACTTTTAGATTATTTTTGATTTATCTCGTTTATCACATTGATTGATAATCTTGTACCATATTGATATAAAAATACAACTGTTAAGAAGTGTTATTAACAACATGAAGTGCATTAAACATTATATTACGTCAAGATTTCCCAAACTGGGGTTTATGAAGGAACTGCAGGGGTGAGTTCCTTATGAGTTTAATGAAAAGCTAATAATTAAATAAACCATAAAAATGTCATTATGAAATCAATCAACATAAAAACACTTACTAAAAAAATTAAATATTTTATTTGTTTACCCAGATGTCATGTGACCATAACCAACGACAGAAAAACGTGAACATGCAAATGTGATACTTAATTATTAATATATTTATTTTAAAATCTCAGGGGTACTTCAACTAAATATATCAGGTGAAAGAGGATCAGATGAGAAAAAAAGTTTGTGAATTCATGAATTTGTGCATTTTAATGTGTTTGAAAAACAAAAGCCTTCTAAAGACACAGAAATACATGGTTAAATAAACTACAGAGTGATCATTCAAATAAAAATGAATGTGTTCATCAGCAGTTGATGCAATATTGAAAAACTTTTTAAACCTGAAATGATTTTTGTAAAATGGTCGGATGCCACCTGACTAATAACTGGTCGTTGTGTGAATGTCCACAAAACTGGAAGACTTTCTGAGTGTATATAAGCAATAGGCTATTTTAGAAACGAACATTTAAAAGATGAAAAAGAGGAATTAGGGTGAATCAATAAATTATGAATAATGTATTGCTATTGTGTGAATATGTAATCATGTAATCTATAAAAAAGTAACTGTAGTCTGATTACGAGTATTTTAAAATGTAATTTAATCTAATTACAAGTACTTAATTTTGGAATCTGATTACGTAATCCAGATTACATGTAATCAGTTACTACCTGGCTCTGGTGACATACAGTGTAACTATATGAAGTGGTCATATACATTTTAAATGACATCTACATTTATATTTTCATTTACATTTAGTCATTTAGCAGACGCTTTTATCCAAAGCAACATCTGAATCTTATTGAAATGATCAGATTGCACAATTCTTTCAATCCCTTTTAAAGGCCGATGTTAATTCTGGGTATAAACCAGGTCTGTGTGTGAGGTCATTCATAGTGGCGTATAGAGCTGACCTCATTATCTGACCGAGGGAATGATGTTCTGTTCACTGTGACTCTAACTTCATCTCTCACCCAGCCCAAGCCCTTTCTACCGCTGCCAGGTTTACGTGACAAATGTGATTCATTCGGTGGGTCATTCAGGCTGTCTTTACACCATGAATGCAAATGAGTATTGGCCAGATAGCCTAAGGCCCTGTCACAAATGCCACCCTGAGCCTTAGCAGTCCTCAGAGTCCACATTTCGGTGTCGTAATGCTGTGTAAACTGGGATAGTAATCCACTGTGAACAAATGTGACAACTTATGGTCTTATGGACAATGCATAGCCATTGTAAGTCCAAGCATGTGATGAAAAAGAGAGAAAAAAGTGTGTTTTAACCATGAAACATTTAATAATCCTTAGCTATTGTCATTGGTGTCATTTAGCAACTCATCTCAACCATTATTTAATACAATTAGAAACCTGTTGTGAAGGAGATACTTCAGTTTTTGCAAATATAAACAATTGAGGAGGAAATGAGTGTTTAAAGTGCTCTAATTTACATTTTATTTACTTGAATTTTAGACGAACGCATCTTGGAGCCGACGGCTTCGACGCTGCAGTCTCCACGCGGCCCAGCGGTAAGTCACTCGAAATCATCACACGCTAAAATTCTCCTGCTCTCTCCCAGGGTGCAGTTTGTTTCTGTGTCACCAGAATGGCAGCGGTTTTAGAACAAACTCTGCTGTGTCCTGACTGTGATGTTGTAACGTGTCTGAGAATCTGCGCTGGCCAGAATCAGAGCGGTTCTGCTGACCCGAGCACACGGGCGCCAGCTTCTGTGAGTTACGGCAGCATTGCTGCTGATCTATGAGGTGTAGAAATGTACCAAGCCAACTATCAGATCAACATTTTTGGTCTGTTCATTAAAGCAGGGATGTTCAGTCCTGCTCCTGAAGGGCCAACATGCTGCAGATTTTGGTTTCAGCCTGCCAAAAGGATTGGAGTTAAACTGAGCTGGACTGAACACACCTAATTTTAAAGGATAAGTTCTGATTTGATTTGATTTGATTTGATTTTGATTTAATTCGGTTTAGTGCAATTTGATTCAATTTGTTTTAGTCCAGCTTTGATTTGATTTAATTTGATTTAATTTTGATTCTATTCAATGAGTTGATTTTATTTAATACAATTAGAATTTTGATTTTATTTTAATTGATTTGATTTAATTCAGTTTTGATTTAAATTAATTTGATTTGATTCAGTGCAATGCAACTAGATTAAATTAGATTGTATACGGTTTTGATTTTGATCCAGTCTCTTGATTCAATTTGATGTGATTTGATTCAGATTTTTATTTGATTTTGGTTAAGTTCTGTTTTGATTTTAATCTGTTTTGCTTTGTTTAGTTTCTACATATACACACTAACAAATGTTTTAAACTCTAAAAGAAACTGCATATGCAAAGTGCAATTAAAGTGAAAACAAATATCTCCACTACCCAAGATTTCCCCAATTCAAATACCATGTGTGTAAAAAAAGTGTTTTCAGCTGAGATCTAAAAATCTCCACTGATGGGGCTGACTGAATATGAGGTTAAAATTGAGATAAAAACAAGTTTAGCGATAGACAAACATTGTATACATGGAGTTAGGTCTTTATTTGCACTTTAATGGCTGGATAAACTACCTCCATTTTCAGATGGTGTATTGCAAGTTTCCCTGTCAGTAAAAAACAATTTTGTTGGCTCACAAACACAAATGTGTTGAATCCAAATTGCTCAGACTTTCTCTCCCTTCCCTTCAGTGAAGCCTGATTTAACACTTCAGCAAAACAAAAGAAAACAAAGCAGATGCTGTCAGACCTTAAGGACCCTTTAAAATATCCAGTGACACTTAGGCTCCACAGCGTGGAAGGATGGATCTGGTCCACATCGATTGTGATACGGCACTAATTTAGAGGGACGCCAATTTGGAAAGGTTGATTCAAGCTTTTTTTTTTTTTTTTTCAGCGACCCTGCTGCCTGTGTTTGTTCTATAAAGCCTGAGTCCCTCACTTGGTCTGAAAAGCCTGTCAAGGCTATGGCACATCTCTCTGATTGATGAGCTGCTCCATCTCGTTCTCAAATTTTCTCTCTCTTTCACTCACACATGGAATCAGAGTGGCACGCACAGACTGGTTTAGTCATTCTACATCTTTGCGAAGCATGCTTTGTTGTCTAATATCAACCACAGAGTGGGTTTCATAAATGTTTCACGCACATTTAATGTGATGGGTTTGATTTTAAGTGAATATATCACAACTGTTCCACAATCCAGTAAGCTTTCTTCTGCAGGCAGCAATTTAAGGCATCATTGTAAGGCATCATACTGTATGTACGCTCCCAAAGTCAAGGCTATTTTTGGAAAAATTCTATGGCAGTGTCACATGTATCCTTCATGGACAAGGAAATAGCATTGCGACAAACGCAATGAAAAGTAGAAAGAAATGTAAATCCAGGTTGGTGAACAATGCTATTTTAATTATAAGCAGACTTATAGACTTATAATCTATCTATCTATCTATCTATCTATCTATCTATCTATCTATCTATCTATCTGTCTGTCTGTCTGTCTGTCTGTCTGTCTGCCTGTGAGAAATGTTTTGAAATCCCTATGGAGAAATAAATGTGAAAAATATTGGAACCAAGCTTGAAAAAGTAGGCTGTCTCTGTTCTGCTTTATTAATGCTCGTGATTTCAAAATAAAACGTTCAGCAAGCACATTTGGATATGATGTTCAGGTGTACAGTACCTTGTTGCATTTCTGACTTATGGTGCTTTAATGCACAAGTTCTGAATAATGCCGCCAGCCATCCTCACATCCCATACACTTTATTTCAGAGTTAGTGAGTTAAAATGCTTGCTTTGGATGCATGCACTCACCCTCTATTTATAGTTAATGCTTTTTAAAAAAGAGCCTTTGTCTTTCTCTCTATCTGTTTCTCTCTCTCTTTCAGACACCACTATGCCTCCGTTATTGATTGTATGTTTTTTAGTATGCATGAAAGTGAGTGTATGTCAAACAAGAGCTGGCTTTGTGAATATCGACGTGCATGATTTTTATTCCAACCTTGTGCCTTTTTTGTTGGCACTGTGTCTGTCAGTAGTTCTGCTGTCATGTGGATCTGTCTTTCTTTCCTCTTCCTTTGTTTTCTTACTTATCTTTTCGTAGTGATAGGTTTAATAACTCATTGTAGTGAGAGTCATTTGTTTTTGTGTCTGCTGTCTGACAAGGATCGCAAATATTGTTGCTATTCATCAGGGCAGCACAATACTGATATCAGCACAATGTAAACCAGGGATTCCCAGCTAATATATATATATTACAAAGTTTCAAGAGGTTCACAAACCCTTAGTTCGAAAGCCGTGGTCTAAATCCCTGTTATGCGGTCAGTTGATCAGACAGTTCTGGGCAGTGTGAGTTTCGGGGCTCGCTGTAGTCATGCGTTTAGGCATTGTTGGGGTCAGCGAGTCATAAATTTAAGCTGTATTGGGGTCAGTAGAAAAATGCTTTTAGGGTCTACTGGCTGCCAGTGATTTAGGCTGTATTGGAGGCAGTTGAGTCATGAGTTTAACACCACTGACCCCATCACAGTCATCCAGTCCTGTGCTACACAGATCACATCACACAGCCTGTGAATCCATCAGCCTTTCTTAAGGGCAGAGAGGTGCTTTACATCAGCAACTGATGCATGCTAAAGTCTGTACAAATCTCTGAGCATTAGCACTGGAGGAAGTCTTTCAAACAGTAATATCTGACTAAATCTGATTAAAAGTGGCACAGTTACATCACAACAGCTTTAATGTCTTCATTTAGATAAGTATCAGAGTGCTTTTTATGATTATGATATGATATGTTATTGCTTGCTGTAATACAGGGATGCAAACTTGTGACCTTTGTCTGAGTTTGGATCGCTTGTGACTTTGAAATTGCAACACGCCAATCATCTCCCAAATTTGTAATGAGAATCGTTTATAATAATAAACGCTAAAATAAAAGCTCTATGGTTTAACGTTTGAAAGCAAAGAAATATGTTTGACAGAGATGAATATTAGTATTTTAATTTTACTGCTGTTCTGTAAAGTAAATTTATGATTATTTTTTATGCATTGTTTAATCTTTTAACAACAACAATGACAACATTATTATTAGAGTAAAACTGAATTAGGTCCATAAACAACAGGGTGAATTTAAAAATAAAAAAAACAGTTTAAAAACATTTTCTTCTGGGGGCTTGACCTTTGACAACCATCGGGTCAATTTTTTTCACATTTTTGATACCATTTACAAAATAA
>NW_015665129.1:1932579-1932840 GCF_001515625.1 Sinocyclocheilus rhinocerous
AGTCATGGAATGTTGTTCTTTAGGCGAGAATGTACTTGTTTAGACTTCAAATATACAGTTTGTTAATAAAGATAACGTCTATTTGAAAATTTGCTTCGACGTTTTCAGAGACGTGAGCTCCAGGGCGTCAGCGGCCATTCCGCGCTCATGAACCCATCGAGAGCAGCCTCACCTCGGCCAGATCTTCTGGAATTTGCTGCTGGCTCTGATGTCTCTATAGTGGTTAAACATGAGATATAATTCGTTTTGGGTAAATCTGAC
>NW_015665129.1:1932907-1944556 GCF_001515625.1 Sinocyclocheilus rhinocerous
TATAGCGCTTTTCACGATACAAATCATTGCAAAGCAACTTTACAGCAAATTAAGTTTCTACAATATTTAGTGGTAGCTTATCAGAAACTAATGTTTTATTGTGAAGATGAGATTGATCTTAAGAATGAATGCTGTATCAGGTGCAGGTAATCACACTCGATCAGTCCATCTCTCTCTCACAAAATTCTACATAATACAGTGAGCTTTTAATTAAGTAATACAATAAGTTTTTAATGAAGCAACTCAACGTTCCTTCGTTACTAGTTCTAAAGTGATGTTTTCGAATTAGTAACGGAGGCTTCAGCTCAGCGTGTGTTCGTGATGGTGATTTTTGTGTCATTGTTCTGCCATTAGATGGCGACAAGTGACTGTTTTACGAGTCAGCATTTAACTATCAAAGAAATGCAAGAAAATGCATTTGTGACGATAATTAGTTAAAAAAATATTAAATTTTTTGAAGAAGAATTTACGTTTTCACAACAAAGACAGTTTGCACATATATTTGTCTTTCTTCTACTAAAATTAAGAGTAAAACTGACTAAAATTAATGAACATGTCATGTCAAAATACTGGAAATTTAAAGGATATTTTTGTCCAAAGACAAAACCCGAGACTAAAAACTGCATATTAGAAACTCAGCAGCTGAGATGAGTAATATCAGACTCTCAAAGAGGCAGAAATCGATGATTGCGTCAGAAGTGCAGAAAGTGTATTGGTGTTGATGTATAATGTTACTTTTGACAACAATAGAGACTCAAATTAGGAGCGTGAGGCAAACAGGAATGGTGAAAGGCTCAAAGTGAAGAAAGAGAAATTAGGTCTTGTATGAAAACATGTGCGTAGCAGCACCCAAAGCTGGATCTGTCACATTTATACCTAAACAGGTTTCTAATTTCATCCTGCTGTTGTGTTGGCTGGATGTTGGCTTTATGTGCCAGCTGCGGGGGATTGCCACACCGTCAGATGCTTCGGCCTGTTGTTTTGTACGATAAATATGTATTAATTATTATTTTTTTCTCTCTCTCAGCTGGTTGCGACTTCACACTACCCGACCATGAGCCACACGGTGGGGTCTCCATGGCAACAACAGCTCCCCTCTCTGCTTTCTCCCTCCCCGATGGCATCGGCCCACCAGCTGTCACATGTCGTAAGTTTTCTACCCACATACGCACACACACACACTCAACACGAACACACAAATGTATATATGCTCTTTTAAAACAAAGCACAGAGATACAATCATGCAAAGGAATAAAACGCCTACAATCAAAACATATGGCATAGAAAAAAAACACAGCACATGCATTGTACACACCTGTACACCACAAAACCCAAACCAAACCTGTTGAGAGCAGCATTAAGGAATTTCATACTAAAATTAGTTTTTAACATGTTAGAACTACAATTGTTTAATACCATTTTGCAGGCTAAAAACTTTGTATCAAACTGCAGAACTTCTTAGAGCACCATTAACTGTCCCATCGTTTTGACAAAATTAGCTGCACCATTATAATGTTTCATGCTTACTGGAGAGATAGACCAGAACTTTAAAACTTGATCTGGTTCAGCGAGTGTATGCCACTAAATTGGAAAATCATGCAAATGAGATTTAAGGTGACTGCAGCTCCACACTCATAATATATCCATCAGTGGTCACTTGAGCTCTGAAGTACATTTAAATGATTCATGATTCACATGATCATCAACATTTTATGTACCGCAAGACTTTTCCACTGTCAGGCTTTACGTTTTCCTGATGATACACAAGAGTTGGCATCGACATGATACTGCTTTTGTAGGTAAACAATGGAGCGAGTGCATTATGGAGGAGGATCACATTATATAGAAAGATAAAAGTTCCCAGAGTAGCTACAAAGAAAATGTATTCAGATAATATTATATAATTTAAGTTAAATGAAAATTTGCTGAAAATGTATTCACCCTTAGGCCATCCAAGATGTAGATGAATTTGTTTCTTCATCAGAACAGATTTGGAGAAATGTAGCATTACATCACATGTGAATGGGTGCCGTCAGAATAAGAGTCCAAACTGCGGATAAAACATCACAATGATCCACAAGTAATCCATGTGACTCCAGTCCATCAGTTAACATCTAGTGAAGTGAAAAGCTGTGTGTTTTGTAATAAACAAATGTATAATTAAGGCATTTTAACTTTAAACTGTCTCTTCTGGCCAGAATCCATAATAGCACTTTCTCTATTGAAAAAGTCCATCCTCTGTTGCCCTCTCACATTAAAACCCATTGACATATTTGTTTAGAGCTGTATTGAACTGTTTTCTCTAGTAATCGGTGCATGATCTGTGCATATTTCTCTTCTGATTCAGACAAGATGCCTTTTTTCTCTGGAGAAAGCAATATTATGGATACAGGACTCTTAGCTGAAAGCAATAGTTTGTTAAAAATGTCTTCATGATGGATTTGTTTATTACAAACAAAGCTTTTACTGGAGTCGTATGGATTACTTGTGGATTATTTTGATGTTTTTATAAGCTGTTTGAACTATTATTCTGACGGCACCCATTCACTGCAGTGAATTCGTTGATGAACAATTGATGCAATACTGAATTTGAAGAAACAAATTTACCTTTAATTAGTGTAATGTACCTTGTTGTGTAAAAAATATTGTGTATTATACTATAAAACCATCAGTGCATTATTACAGTTGTTCCACAGCAACATCAGCTAGCCATGCTGAGAAAACTGGGCTGGGAACGGTTTGTAATGGTAATGTGCTTTTGTTATTTTAATGGAAATACAGTGTAGATACAGCCTGTATAGAGTGGGAACGTCACGCATTTTCACAAAGCTATCCACAGATATTATGTTAATCGTGTGTGGGAGCGTGTATGTTTATGCCGTTGCCTTTAGTCATGCGGTGCATTTGACTATATGATAGTCTGTAAATAAACATACAAAGTGCTTTGTTACCGCCTCCACAGTTGTTTAAGGCTGTTTGTGCCACACATGGGCTCTTCTGCTGAGATTAGGGAGGATATTTCTGCTATGCTCAACTTCCTGCATATCATTTCTGGGTGATTCTGGGATGGTGTTAAATTATTCCCTGTGCATTTTTTTCTGTCTATGAATCTCCCGTTCCTATCTTCAAGTTAGAATTTCAAATTCTTTTTGGATTTGGTTTGAGCTGACTTAAAAATATCAGTCTGTGTGGACAAAGCTTTGTGAACATCCTGAGCTGTACCATTTTTAAAACACAAATGCAGAATGTTAGAATTCACTTGCAATTTGGCTGAAGTGTTACGGTGGCATTTTTAAGTATACTGCATAGCATGTGTATGTGTGTATAGTGTGCATGATTGAATGTGATTTTGAATGCATATACCAGCATGCCACATGTACATATATATAATGAGGATTGCTACCACACAAGCAATTCATCAAAAGTGGGCAGTAACATTATAAATGTGATACAAAGAGCTAAGGTTTGCCAGAAACGTACAAGCTAATAGATAAATATAATGTATAGTACAGTACTGTAAGTCTGTTATGCTCACCAATGCTGCATTTATTTGATCCAAAATACAGTATAAACAGTAATATTGTGAGTAGGGCTGTCAAATCGATTAATCGCATCCAAAATAAAAGTTTGTGTTTACTGTATATGTATATATAAAAACACATACATACGTGTGTGTGTATTCATATTTATTATTTAGGATTTATGATTATAATTATAATTTATGATCATATGATTTATATTACATATAAATATAAATCTATATTACAAATATTTCTTAAACATATACATGTATTTTGATCAATTTAATGCACCCTTGCTTAAATAAAAGGGGGGAAAAATAAATTCTGACCACAAGTTTTTGAACAGTAGTGTATGTTAGTGAAACTTGTTAATTTCATTCATTCATTCTCGTTCATTAAATCCTTTTAGTAAAGGTATTTGTAAGGAGTAGCCTTACTTAGCTGATTATAATTATAATTTATGATCATATGATTTATATTACATATAAATATAAATATATATTACAAATATTTCTTAAACATATACATGTATTTTGATCAATTTAATGCACCCTTGCTTAAATAAAAGGGGGGGAAAATAAATTCTGACCACAAGTTTTTGAACAGTAGTGTATGTTAGTGAAACTTGTTAATTTCATTCATTCATTCTCGTTCATTAAATCCTTTTAGTAAAGGTATTTGTAAGGAGTAGCCTTACTTAGCCATACTTGGCATGAAGTATTTTGTTTTGTTTGTCTGTCGTTTAGGAGTAGGTTTATCTAATATGATTTATCTAATATACCACATTATTAGACCACTGAGGAAAAATGCAAATAATTCCAAATAATAGCACAACAATATTGTTTTACGTTAAGCTATTCAGCTGTCAAGAAAAACTATAAAGAAAAAATGAGTCATTATTTCACAGACATAATAATGCAACAAAATATGCATTTCTATTTGTGGTAAGTTAGTAGTCTCAAACTAAACTATCTTATATTTCATTTGATGTCACTAAGCTTGAAAAGAAACAAGTTTTGTTTCCAGGCAAAAAACAAAAGTGCACCTTGATTCCCAGAAACTGTGTAAAGCCAGCCAGTCAGTCAGATTAAAGTTTGCCTGATTGAGAAAATACTTGCCAATATTTTTAGCAATATAAATCATACGGTCAATGAACAGACTGTTTGTGGCCTGTGGGTGTGCTGTCTGAAGCTAGGTAAGGAGTATAGAATATGCTGCAGTTGGTTTTTGATCAAGTCCTTGTGGAAGAGTCGTGTCTTCAGGCGTTTCATAAAGAACTTGAAGTTCTTGTAGAGTGTTTGGTTGTTAGGTTTCTGTTGGCATGTTATTTTTTTTGTGAAAGATTCCAATAATGAACTTTCCTGACTGATTTCGTCTCTGATCTGTTGACCTTTTTGTTGTCTTAACGTTCTCATCTGCTTCCTAAACATCTGTTATTACCCTCAAACATGGATATTTTTTGAGGTTCTTTTTAGATTTGCTGATGAAATATTCTCAGTATTTTTCAGAGTCCTCACAGAGAGAGATAATCATATACTGAAGATTTATGAGCCAAAACTTCATCAAAGCCTCTGGGTTTTTTGTATTGCAGGATCTGCTGCTGAACTTCAGTCCAAAATGATTCTTGAATTTGTCTGTTTTTCTCTCTTTCTGCCTATGTGTGTTGATTTAAATTGAATCAGGAGCGTCCAGTTGCCGGCAGCGTAGCTCATCTAAGAGATGAGTGTGCAGGAGAGAGAGGGAAACAGAAGTGAGGAAGAGGATGAGATGCAGGAGCTGACCTTCACTCCGGTGCACGCCCCTGTCATCACCCTCGGAACACACTCTGCTGGGTGAGAACCATACAGACACACTAACAAATAATTCAGTTATACAGTGGCCATATTCTTCACTTTTGTAGTGATGTTTCTTTTTTTCTCAGAAGTCCACTTATGTTCCTGGCACCAGACCAGCCTTAGGTTTATGCTTATTTTCCTTTTTGTAATTTTCTTGACTGCATTTGTTTCTGTACTGTTTTAATTCTTAGAAATGTAAATGCAGGTACACTAAGTGTTAGCAGAGGTTAATGTTGTTCAACTAGGGGCCAAGTTGCTGAACATTGAATAGATGTTGAGATGTAAACACAGATACAGTGGGTACGGAAAGTATTCAGACCCCCTTAAATTTTTCACTCTTTGTTATATTGCAGCCATTTGCTAAAATCATTTAAGTTCATTTTTTTTCCTCATTAATGTACACACAGCACCCCATATTGACAGAAAAACACAGAATTGTTGACATTTTTGCAGATTTATTAAAAAAGAAAAACTGAAATATCACATGGTCCTAAGTATTCAGACCCTTTGCTGTGACACTCATATATTTAACTCATACCTTAAGGTATGTCATTAAGGTATGTCAGCACGTCCATTTCTTCTGATCATCCTTCAGATGGTTCTACACCTTCATTTTCTGAATACTTTCCGTACCCACTGTATTATAATATGCTCATAGTTCTGACATCATCAACCAAAATTTTAAGATAAATATATTTAGACTGATAGATGGTAGGTGATGGATGGATGGATCACTACATGAATAGACAGACAGGCAGATAGATAGATAGATAGATAGATAGATAGATAGGGCTGTGGGACATGAGCAGGACAGTTTTATGGCGAATGGCGTAAATGATTTTAATTTATAGGCTCGAACGGCATGAATCCAAAAGCATGGTCACAATGTAACATTTGCCTGCTAACAAATTATTTCTCTTATAAACAAAGCTTTGTACCTTACTTGTGTCGTAATACTCACATAAAATGTTTCATGATATGAGCAGCAGTGTGTTTTGCCCCACACGCCGCAGTTACGTTTGGGATCATTTTATTTTAAATGCCGATAATGTCAGTTGCAAACATTGCGATTGTTTTTTAAAATACAATAACGAGCACCATGAAACCATTTAAAAAGGCGCATTCAGAGGTCTTTGTTACAGGATATAAAACAGCCAACAAAGTAAAATTATCCCAAACTACGGTGCGCTCTCTTCATTTTATCAAATGATCATTATCATCTATTCATAGCCTTTTATTTAAACTAAAAACCCTTTTATTGGGGTGAGAAAGCTGGCGTTTTGAGTTGCATTTGCATTACCTGTCATGCCGGTAACTATCCCACTGCAATAGATGTATTTTGCAGTATTGAGGTTAACAATTAATCAATTAATTGAGTGTTAATTTAAATGACAATCGATCATGGGAATGATTGAAAATTTGCATGCCTATTATAGACTTTATGTATACAGACAAGCTGATGGATGATGGATAGATGGATGGATGGATGGATAGATAGAGAGATAGAGCATTGTCTTTAGAACATCACTCTGTATCCCCATCATGCACGAATTTGCTGTTTTCTCTAATGCCAGTTTCTCTCTCAATATCCCTCTCTGTTGCCATTGCTCCATTTTCAAGACACCAGCACGTTTGTTTATGTCATGTTTATTTTAGCTGAAGTATTTCAGGGCCATGTCTGTTTTTATATGTGGACTTGTACTGTCCTTTAAAAGTGGCAACATTTTTGCTGAAGCCGTGAGTTGAGATGGCCATTTAGAGTCTGTCGGAGTGCAGAGTTGTCATTCAGGAGCTGTTCGGTGTCAGTGCATCATCTGATTCTGGCCAAAGACAATTGACAGGTCAACATTATTTACATCTGGAACTGCAGACTCACACAGTACAAGGAACCAACTTATGTAGCATGAAACTTTATTTAAAATGAGAACTCTAATTTGAGTCAGTTGTCATATCTGATTGAGACCTATGAAATTAAAATTGAAGTCTGAATAATAAACCAGCTGGAATGAATTAAGTTCTTACATTTAGACTGGAGGTGAATTCAAATTATATTTTTTCTATGTGAGGGACCTTAATTTGGTCAGACTTTTTATGCCTGTATTTTATGAAGAGCTCAGACTATCACAGACAAGGACAGAAGTGCTTTTGATTTCCTGAGACATTATGATAAAACATTTATATAATACATCTCTTGACTCTTGTTCTGAGGGTTTTAAATGAGTCCAATTCCCCCTGGTCAGTTGTCATTATGAGAAACCAATTGTCATTGCATAAATAAATAATACAATTTATAAATTAAATATTAATTAAATTGAAAAAAGTAAATAAATTAAAATTGAAAAAAATTAAGTAAAGTCCCCTGTTATCATGTTTATTCAGTAACTTTGTCTGCCACAATAATTATCTTCATTTGGGGGCTTTTCTTAGGAAATATTGATAGTGCTAATTAACTGTGATTTGTATTAATCAGCATATCATTGTCAGGAAATCATCGCAATCACTCACGTCAGCACAGTCACCTCCTCCGACACACACCAGATCCCAATCACCCGAATTCTGATCACCTGCACCTGCATCACCATTTAAGCCCGCTATATCTTCTCACTCCACTCAACATTCCAGTGTCCGGTCTACCGTTCACTACCTGAACATTGCCAGACTCCTTACAAGCTTTACTAACTGTTGTTTCCTTACCTCCAGAAGTCCAGTCAGTCTCCGCTATTCCGATTCTCCTCAGCCCCGGTTCATCTCCAGGATTCCTACTACTATCATACCCAGATTACCAAGAAGCTAAGATACACAGAACTCTCTCATATCTCTCTTACTCACCTGCCTTCGATCCTAACCATCACAGCATTGACAATAAACCCCTCTGTTTACCTGAACTCCTCTTGTCTCTTGCCTGTTTGTGACAGAAGACCGGACCAGAACCAACACCTCCATGGATCCCCGTTTTCCATCCACCGCAGAGGTCCTCGAGGAACTAGTCAGCGCCCTCAGGACCTCCCTCACGCCAGTCACCACCCCATCATCTGCCTCTGTAAGTCCCATGGCCCTGCCTGCTTCATATGCTGGTGACGCGGCTGTGTGTGGCGGCTTCCTTCTACAAGTGGATCTGTTTATAGAGATGCAGCCGCAGAAGTTCACAACGGAACGGAGGTCCTGGGTGGCCTGCGACGACATACTGGATCCATCCCTGCTGGAAGAATTCCACCGCAACCATCCAAACTGTCCCGCACCACGAAGTCGCGGTCGCCCTCATCGCCGCATGGGGGCGTCAGGAGCCGCCCCTGGAGGGGGGGGGGAATGTCAGGAAATCATCGCAATCACTCACGTCAGCGCAGTCACCTCCTCCGACACACACCAGATCCCAATCACCTGAATTCTGATCACCTGCACCTGCATCACCAATTAAGCCCGCTATATCTTCTCACTCCACTCAACATTCCAGTGTCCGGTCTACTGTTCACTACCTGAACATTGCCAGACTCCTTACAAGCTTTACTAACTGTTGTTTCCTTACCTCCAGAAGTCCAATCAGTCGCCGCTATTCCGATTCTCCTCAGCCCCGGGGTTCAGTCTCTACCTGCCTTTAGCTTTGTTTATGTTTCTCTCTTTCAGTCTTAATCTTTTTTTTCTGTGTGGATCTTCGTAAAAAATTGATTGGGCAGGCGAGTGTGAAAATAATAAGCAAGGCTTATTAATGTGTAATTCAGCAGAAACTTACCATGATCCATAGGTAATATTATATTCCTCTTTGTCTGTGGCAATTAAAAGTGTAGGCCTAATTACTGTGTCTCCTAATTAGTTGTGAGTCACTGGAAGAACACATTAAAGTCCTGCTGTCGTTATGCTCACATATATTTTTGCTCTTCTTATTGCTGGAAAAGGGCTTCGTACAGCTTCAGTACAAGTTCAAATATTTTACTGAGGAGCCATATTGATCATAGGGATTGTACAGGGAGGATGAAATGTTTTACATATGTGAAAGTTTATGTAGTTCAAACAGTCAAGTTTGACATCATGTCGACTTTCCATATTCACATTTCCCATATTGACATACCACTGATTTCCACCTGAGTTCAGGCCTAGCAATGAAAATCAGTGGCTGTATTATGTTCTCAGATCTGTACTGACAGCAGGAAGATTGTAGGTCTGCACGATTAAATAAACTACACATATATATGAAAATATCCACCATTTTATATCTTATGCAGTACAATTCTGCACAACAGCTGTTACATTTGCTCTGTTTTGCTTTCTCTTGGTCTGATATTCTTTCTATGTCTAACAGAACATATTTCAAGTGTGACAATATCGTTTTATCTGCAACAATGCAATTCTTCCAGGAAAGAAGTCATTTCTGATGTCCTTAAGAAAGTGGTGCTTGATGTAAGCCTCATAAAACCATGAATGATATCTCATGTGTGAGATGCCATTTTAGATCACAGCAGGACATATTGCCAGATCATTCGAGGATTTCATTAGAGCTCTAACATTTGACACAGATCATGCTGTGGCTAAACAGGGTTTTTACATGTGAAATACTATGACGACACATGGAATGTACCTGATAGTGCACAGTTGGCTGCCATATCTGTTTACTGATCTGTGTCCTGTGTTGTCTCGACAGCACTTGGCAGATCATGCGCTTCTGGTATAGTATTGCAACTAAAGATCTGTGAAGCACGCAGAACTGAATAAGGCTCAGTATGGCAGATGTTCAGTAAGAAAATGCCTAGGTAATTGGAAAAAGCTACATTACTGCATTATGTAATGCTAACATATCATTAGATATGTCACAAAATTGTATTTTTTTTTTTTCACTGTGTAAATGTGATTTGTCTATCTTAGCTCCTCCAGATCGACCTCCCGGAGATTTTTGGCCCAGCTTTTCTCCTCTGGTTTTCCTCAGATCCTGGACAATCAGAACCAGGTTGCTGAGGTTCTGGATCCTTCTGAGCCTGTGAACTTTAACTCCCAGAGAGAAGAAGCAGATCCTCTGCAGGCCAACACTCTCATCCTTCAGTTCCTTGCTTTTACCAGGTAATTCTGAATGTCAGGACATAGCAACACTGGTTGCATTTTATGGTTGCAATCTTATGTTTCTGTTCTATTGTGTTCTTTTCTGTATGACTTTTATATGTATATATCCACAGTGATACTCTGCTTTTATCTGTGGGCATTTAAAAAAAAAAATTGTCTGCGTCTTTTCACTCAAAAAATGGTTCACTAAAAAGGTTTTCTGCTTGTTGAACATATCGTCACAGTTTACTTCCTTGAACGCAATCTATTTAAATTGTAGACATGTCTGGACAAACGCAGACATATTGGAAATTAATGTGAATGTTATTTAATTTTTTTCTAACATCATCCATCTGGAATAATGTTGTTTATTTAAGTACTCTACTAAATTAAATCATTTATTTCAGTTGGTTATTTGTGTATTCCAGGAAAACACTATTTAAAGCAATGGGGAAAACGCCAAAAATTGCATTGAAATTGTATAATAATATTAAGAAGTAATATAATATATTAGTATTTTTAATAGTTAATTACAAAATGCCTTAATCTGCTTAAAAAGATTGACAGGCGGGTCTGTTATAGAGCAGTATGTTCTAGTCTACAGCCTTTACAAGCAGTGCTGAAACACTAGCTATTAAACAGGAGATGTCAGGTCCTTTATTTCAGTAGTAATGCAGCTCTTCAAGTGTTGGTTCAGGGCCAAGCATCTCTGGCTAACTTATCTCTGCCTCCAATCAGCCAATGTCCATATATCACTCAAGTATTGATGCTAACTTGTCTACATAAGAAACGGCGCTTGTCAAGTGTGCTTGTGACAGACTCGGGCACCTCTCTGTTCTCAGATCAGGCATTGATAGATTTAAAGCACACTCTCCCTCTCTTTCTCTTGTATCTCTCTCACTGTCTCTGTCGAGTCATTGTATTTCTCAAACGGGGAGAGGATGGGTCTCTTTCAACTTTGAGATCCATTTAACACATATAATACAATGAAATGTGAGTAGTTGCCCAAAAAAGAATGTATGTATGTATGTATGCAGTGGTGTAATGTAACGAAGTAATAATATTATTAATAATATACTATTTTTTGGGAGTATCTGTACTTTTTTATATTTCAGCCAACTTTTACTTTTACTCCACTACATTTCCTAATTAAAATGTATACAATGTCTCCGATACATTTCCCCGAAGCATATTCGTTACTCACTACAAAATAGTCAGAAGAACGCGGACTGCAGGAAAGCAGGTTTGACGAATCAGTGGTCTGGCGT
>NW_015665129.1:1944687-1984661 GCF_001515625.1 Sinocyclocheilus rhinocerous
TACATTTCCCCGAAGCATATTCGTTACTCACTACAAAATAGTCAGAAGAACACGGACTGCAAGCAAGCAGGTTTGACGAATCAGTGTTCTGGCGTCTGCAAGTTAGACTCCTAAAAACACCTTTTACTCGCGTGCAAACAAGCGCGCGCACAACCGCGGATGATTTCATTTTCCATTCAAGTCGAGTTTGTGTGTGCGATACAGCATCGTCTGCGATAATATGGTAAGTGTTGTTGTAATGATGTTCGATCTGACATTATGGAGTATATCACCAAATCACACAAACAGAGACAGAGTGCACGCACGTGATTTAGTTGTCTATTAAAACTCAAAATTACAGGCATTCTAAATTGTAGACGGCAAAATGAATATGGCATATATATATATATGGCAAATTGAATAATAATTTTGTACAAGTTCAATAAAGTTAGCAATAAGTGACTTACATTTTAGACACAATATTGCCTTTTTTGCTTAATTTTGCCAACAAAAATAGTTCCAAACAAAGATCACAGCACTGTTTTGTGTCTTTTTGAGCAATGGTGTTTACTTATTGGATGAATCAGCTTTTTGAACGAATCGGTTGAATAAATGATTCAGTGATTCGCTCATTAACACAGTCAAATGCTTTGTTCCTGAATGAATCAGTCGTTTAAATGAATCTCGATGACTCACTCATTAACAGTCACTTGCTGACACCTACTGGCGGTTTTAATTTTACATTTCTACTATTTTTTCATGTTTTAAATCATTTCAGATATCAGTATTCAACGTTTTAAGTTAAAAACAAAACATTAGGCCTATTTATGCATCTGTAACTGCAGTTTAAATGCATCCATGTCCCCTCTGAGATTTATTTAAATCATAAAAATGTAAAATTAATAAATAAGGCTGCACATTTCATTTAAATAAAATTTAAATTATGAGATTTAGTCTATAACAAAAAACTTAGAAAACTTGGCCAAAACACTTACTAAAAAATGCAGTATGTCATGTGACTGTTAACCAACATCAGAGAACCGTGAACATGCAAACGTACTGCTGACAAAAAAGTCCCTGGTTTATTGCATTTAATTACCATGTTTTATACAGTGTATATGAATATCATGTATGATATCATGTAATTTTAAGAGATATTATTGATTGACAACCCTGATAATAATATAGATAATTTACATTAAATGTGTTAATGTAATGTTGATATCAACAGTAAATAATAATAATATTAAGTATTGCTAGTACTAAAAACATGAAGTACTAAAACATGACTGTACTAAAGCATAAAAATACCATAATATTGCATAATATAATATATTATATACCCGACCTAAAAACCCTCCGCATCCACCTAAAAAAAAAAAAAAAAAGTAAAGCGCTGCGTTTGAGATTTATTATCTGCAATTTTGTGTAAGTGAAGGAGGGCAAACACTTTGATAGGCTAATGGATTTTTAAATGGACTGGTTAACTTTATCTTTTCTAAAAACTCACTGTAAAGGCTGGTGAGTCAACGGACATGACATTGACCTGCTGGCCTTCTGAAATACCTCAATGCATTTTCTGTTTTGTGAAGGAAATAAAACTGTGATTTATCTGCTAAATTAATCTCCCTTTTAAAGTACATCATTATTGTGCATGTGTGTATATTCTGCATTCACTCTCAGAAATTTCAGTTTTCCACTCACCATGCTGAGCTATCTATCCCTTTGTTTACCAGATTAATATTGATGTGAAATCCTTGCGTAACTGTAAGGCCTATTCTTTTAATTGAGGAATTCAAGTCATTTGATTGGCTCTGAGGTCAGAACTGACATTTTGAGTGAATAGCACTTAAACTGTGGAATTGTGATGTGATCGCGCTCAGTGGGCCTGCCAATTGTCCGCGCTCTAAATAGTTTCTATCCTTATCTAATTCTGAGTGATTGATTGCTAATCTTCCTCACAAAGAGAAAAGAAAGCAATCATCCCTCCCAAATCTATCCCTCCGTTTTAATTCATTCTGCTGAGGATGGAGACGAACTCTTCACACTGCCCTGTCAGCTCTCAAATGTCACCTAGGACTTTGATTAATTCATTTATATCCTTTGATTTAATTATTTATATCTTTTGTTTATCCTCTTGTTCGTGTAACGGCAGCCTGGGGTTCTAAACCCAGCTTGTTGGTTTTTAAACCTTCAGGTTTGAATGACTGAACCCGTCGCTCCCTGAGCTCCTGCTGTTGAATGAAGTTGTTTCTTCAGGTGTGGAGCGGTTCAGTGATGGATGATTATTGCTTACATAAAATGTAGTGGACCATTACTGGATAATTAAATTGATTTAAAATATCATGTTTTTAACATGAAGTAACTTCTCCCCAAAAGTCCTGCTTCACCAAATCACAAATAACTTTATTTTATTTGTATTGATTTTTCTCTTCTGTGAAGGAGCCACAGTGCAATGAATTTGCAAGAAAGTTATTGATTTTGCTTTCAGGAAATGCTAAAGCTCCACATGATTAAATAGTTTTGTTTTATGATTTACCTGTTCTTTCTGACTTCAAAAAATTTTGATGCATAATTATTTCAAGCTCTGGCACAAGGATACTGTTTTATCGTTTTTAATTAGGTGAGCGGTTTCAGTCAGGCAGTTATTCACCATTAACTTTATTCATGATAGTGTTTTTTATTTCATTTCATTTCTTCATTTCATTATTTCATTTCATTTCCCACGTTTTGTTTTGCCAAAAAGTCATTCTTATTTTTTTTCAGGTTCTAATAGATTCATCTGACTAATATCAGAAGTATGGAAAGGCCCTTTTTTGCAGTGAGTTTTAATAAATTCGAAGGAATTTTTTAGTTTTGAAAGTTACAGTATGCTTTCATATTTCAATAAACAACTTTATCTGAAAAAGATCAAGGACATTTTGACTCCTAGTAATATGACCTTTAACTGTTAAAAAAAACAACTTTTAAATGGTATTGATCTGGTTGAAAGGAATGTGACAGATTCTTCATCATAGAGTGCATTAAACTGACTTTCCATCATTGCATCACTGATACTGGTTCTTTATGAAGGAGTCACTCAAACTGGCTCTTTATCATCGAGTCACTGAGACTTGCTCATCATTGTGAAGTCATTCATAACAAACCGCCACCAAATGATTCCTAATAATATCTCTTTCAGGTCATATGCAGTGTCCTCACCGATCCAGCAGTATCTTAACGTATGTCATCATTGCTTTTCAATAATGCCACATTCCCCAATGCTAATAATTTTTCTATCTCTGCCTAGGGTCCCACAAGCTGATGTGAATTCAGACTGGCCCAGCACTGTCCATTTCACCTTCCAGCTTTACCACCGAGCGTCTGAAGCTGCTTAACCCGGAGAGGAACAGCAAGCTGAAATCCAGCTCTGATTACCCCTGTGTCCTCTCTGTTATCAACAAGGACGGCACACTTAGCTCTGGTATGATTACCATCCTGCTACGAATGCTTTATGATTCTCTTCAGCACTCCTCAACATGTTTATTTCATTTGACTAATCAGTTGTCTTGTTTTAGAAGCATTCTTGAAAGCAAACGCATATTTATAGCACTCCTCAAAATCGCCAATATCACTTTTTTCATTCTAATGAATTCGATCAAAGTCTGTGTAAAACTTTATAGCCATTTTTAATTGCAACACATGCAGCGTTTTAGTGAATAAAGCTCTAAAAAATGAGCAATTAAGAGTTTTACGGCTCTTGGCTGAAGTCCAGTAATTGCTTTTAAGAAGGAGTCTTCATACACAGCAGCCTGCTGAGGAGAAGTGTAGAAGCGGCGTGACTTTGTGATGAACTTGGTAGTGCTGAGAAAACAGTTTTGGCTCTGTCGGTTCATACGGCTGCCAAAAATACTTATTACCTGCCCCTGATGTGAGTTATTTTTATCAATAGTTTCTCACAGACTGGCAAAGGCCGATATTTCAAAGCACCTTAAAATGTTGAGCTAAGAGCACTTCAAGTACACTTTTCCCACTGCCAGAGTGGGGCTTTTTGCTCTCATGTTATACCATGAAAATCTGGGCTAAAGCTCATTGCCTTGATTTATATGTGTTGCGAGCAACACTTTGACTGAAAAGAGCTCCCACTATGAGGGAAAACCAAAACTGTGCTGCGATTTCACCAGTTGTTGCATTGAAATGGCTTTTACTGATTGGCTAGATAAAGTATCCGATGAGGTGGAACATACATAACACGAGATTGTGTGTCTTATGATGACTAGGCAGCTTCTTATTTGCCTACAGCGACCAGCTGATAAGAATGAGGGGATAGATGATAGAGATAGAACAAAGGTTGAAGAGTAAGATAGATAGAGTGGTGGAGAGCAGAAGAAATGAGACAGATAATGAGAGAGTGATAGAGCTTGAGAGCATGACGGAGAGATGCAAGAGTAAAAGAGGATCAGCTCTAACAGCCTGCTTTCAGCCTTTTTATTTCAGAAGAGACGTAATATCATACATAAAAAATACATCTAGCGTCAGCATGTAAGCCCTGTCCTCGCAGTCAGCCCTATAAGACGGGAGACTTCAACCATTTTCAGGTTAAGGACCACTTGGTGAAAATAAAGACAGAAGAATATCGTATATATCAGGGTTGTGCAAATCTATCTGTCTGTCTATCTGTCAGTTTATCTATTGGTCTGTCTGTCTGTTGGTCAGTCTGTATCTGTCTGTGCTGTATGTCTCTTTGTTTATCTGTCTATATATTGACCTGTCTATACTGTCTTTCTGCTTGCTTTCTGTCTGTCTATCGTTTGTCTGTCGTTTGTCTGTGTCTATCCATTTGTCTATCCTGTCTGCCTGACTATAGATTCTACATTCTGTATACTACTGTATACTCAATTCAAATTAAACTTAAATTCAGGAATTTAATAAAATTTTAAAAGGTATTCAATTTAATTCTAAATGGTGCAACCCTGATACATATGGAACCACATTAATGTATTTATATACTGTTACGTGCTTACATTGCAAATAAAAAGAATTAGCAATTATGTATAGTGTATATTGCATGTGGGAGAAACAATGAAACATTTACAGTAGCTTCTTTATCTATGGTCTTTTGTAACTACATTTTATTCTATTTTTTTTTCCACAAAAAATAGTTTGAAATCCATTGATAATTTTCTGGCACCATAGGGGTTACAGACCCCCTATTGAAGACCCCTGCTATAAGGCATTAAAGCATTATGCCTCAGTGCACTGAGCTCAGCCCTTAAACCCACCTCTGGCCTGACTATACAAGACAATGAGCCATACAGTGCCATAAAGATTACAGGCTGAATGATGATGTTGTGCGGAAGGCCTTTTGATGTCTGTGGAGGGAACATCTGTATCCTGTGGGATATGATGCTGTTATTGTGCAATTACTGGTTGTTGCATAACATCTTCTCATCCCAGATACTCGGCTGAGCATTGCACTTCCCTCCAATGAAGAAATAATATTTTTGGCTCTCTGCCTGAAGTAGTACAATGTAAAAGCAACAGTTAGTTTAACATTTTGACTTCATTAAGCATTGTTGCATTTGCTTGTTTTGTTTTGCCACGAATGAAAATGCATTCATTTGTGCTCAATTTTGACTGTGCTCAACCCGCTTGGCCCCATCAATCAGGCTTCAAATCCAGTCACTCCACTCAAACTGCTGATGTTTCCATAAACTCACATCACCAGAGTGTCCTTGCTTAACTCCATACTGTTTGTTCTGGATCTTTTTGGCAGCATTTGATGCTACAAACAACAAACTATTGATCTCTAAGGTGGTAAAAATGCTCATTTCTAGGTCAGTGCTTTTCTGGTTTATATCCTACCTGGATGACAGCAGGTACCAAGTCAACTGGAAAGGCTTACATGCCTTACTCCACTGGGGTTCCACAGGGATTGGTGCTTGGACCTTTACCACTTTCTTTTTACACTTAGATCACTCAGATCTAAGGCTGTATGTACACACTTTGGGATGCATTAAATAAAAAAAAACATTTATATTACAAAAGATTTCAAATACATGCTGTTTTTCAGCAATTCATTAAGCAGCAGTACCAAATCGGCATACAGTGATTTCTACATATATATACTCTCAAAATAACTCCTAAACTTGTGTATTTTTCTGTTAAGGTGGCCGAAGGGTCTGTTCAGTAGGGGAAAAAAATGCTTTTCCTTGGCCGCTATTCCTCATCCAGACTATGGACATTGCATGGTTTTACTACTGCACTTCCCTTTTTGCAAGTCTGTCAACATCTCCGCCATACATCAAACATGCTGCCTTGCACTTCTTTACTCTTTTTACACATGTTCCTTCTTTTCTGGCCTACCAGCTTCTGCTATACATCCCATCGAGCACATCAATAATGCTGCCTTACACTTCTTTACACTTGTTTTTCTGACTTTAAATCACTGCTCAGATCACTGCTTAGGCCTGCACATGAGTATTGGTCCAGGACCTTCTCCAGCTTTGCATAAAAACATAAATGTAAATGCAGTGTTACCAAAGCATTTTCAGAACTGATTACTGTCATCACTTTAGAAACTGGGAAACATGTGGGAACGTATAGACAACATCAGCGCCTGCGGCACTGCCAGTGTTTGATATTCATGACTGACAGGACATGGTGCATGCAAAAGGGATGGAGCTCAGAAATGTTTATGTAAATTTCCCACACATTTCGCTTGGTGGCTAAACTGAGCTCAGAGTGTTTGGTTTTTACATAAAAGTCCTTGATTGCTTGCTTCAGAGAACTGGACATTGCATTTTCTCACCCATCTGAGATTTGCGTTAAAGATGGGAGATTTACTTCACTCTCATTCTAAATGGCCACTAAACCCATCCCTTTAATCACAAACCTTTTTCTATCTCCTCTCAGTATTCATGTTTGTTATTTCCTGTTGTACTTTTGTTTTTCTCTTACGTAGGTTGTCCTGGTCTGCAGCTGCAGTACCGAGTTGACCCGCAGTTCCTCAAGCCAGGCGAACGAGGCTGGTTTCTGCGATACCTGGCGCTCCACTCCCTGCAGATTGATGTCTGGGACAGTGAATCCTTAATGCTTATTGGCTCAGCTGCTGTGGAGCTGAAGGTAAAATTACCTATCAGGGTCAAAAATGAACTTTTGCCCCACCAGCTATAGATATTTTTTAGCAGCCGTGAAACTGCATTATTGGAAAATGTCTGTCTACTATTCAAGAGTTTGTAAAATTTCAGTCAGTAAGAATTAATAAAAAAAAAAATAGTACTTCATATTCGGCAAAGATGCATTAAACTAGTCAAAATGACAGTAAAGACATTTATAATGTTATAAAATATTTCAACATTTTAAAAAATCTGTTCTTTCTATCAAAAAAATCCTATCCACAAAAACAATACGCAGCACAACTGTTTTAAACTGTGATAATAATAAATATTAATTTATAAATATTTCAAAATCAACCTAGAATGATTTTTAAATTTTGAATTTTAAAGCAAATTAAAATAGAAAATAGTTATTTTAAATGGCAATAATATTTCACAATATTACTGTATTTACTATATATTTTTAATCAAATATATGCAGCCTTCTTTCAAAAACATTTGAAAATCTTTATCTACCCTAAACTTTTGAATGGTACTGCATGTTTTATGATATAATAAGATTATTTAGCTGTTTTTTTTTTTTTACTGAAATTAAAACCTAAACTTTACACCTAATTTAAAAAAATTTTAAAACCCTATTTTCGGGGTTTACTTGCAAGAAACAAACAAAGTAATTTGTTCCAAAGACATCTGCTAACAGAATAAGCTGACAGAAAGCCAATAAAGTCATTTACATGACCTTACATGTTGTCAACATATTTTCCATAAGGTAATGCATGTAAACACACTCAAAGACTCAGCAGTAATATTACAATAACCCAACTCACCTCACATAAACAATGAAAAAACAATATTACAACACACCTCACATTCCTTGGCAACAGCCTTGCAAGTCCTCAACTTGCCATGTTGGTAATAACCCCACAAGCCATACACAGAATTTTGACACAGGTACAAATACTGCCCTCATTAATAGCCCAACAGAACTCACACAGCTGTTTAACTCAGGCAGACAGTCACCCTGCACATCGAAACCTTTTTGCGTTATTCATTATTTAGTGTGCTCAGATGGGAGTGTCATGTCGAAATTATGAAATATGCATGCCATACTTCAGGACACCTGCGTCTGTTAGATCTCGCCACCGCAGGTCTCTTGGCTAGAGCTCTCATCAATGCCAGCTATTGAATTAAGGTTAAAACAAAACAAGACCAGAAATAGATACAGTCACATCAACATAATTGGACTGTTCATCTTTAGCATGGATTCTGACCTTTTCAGAATTAACAAAGGGTCCATTTAGGATTCAAACACTACCACAAGGTCGTCACGCAGTGGCATTTGTCAGTACCCTGTAACATATGTCTTAGTTGCTGGTTATTTTTGTTTATCTTTTTGTTCTACATGGTAAGATCAATAAAATTGATTCAGGGGGCATGACAAATTGCCTTGATTTTTAGCACAATTTTTTATAACTGATCACTCTATATTTAAGATCTTAAATTGACAGCTTTAAAGGGTTAGTTCACCCAAAAATTAAAAATTAGTCCATGTTTTACTCACCCTCAAGGCATCCTAGGTGTATATGACTTTCTTCTTTCAGACGTATCCAATCAGAGTTATATTAAAAATTGTCCTGGCTCTTTCAAACTTTATAATGGCATGGGCAGGTGTTTTTGTTCAACAGTCAAAAAGTAGTCAAATAAAGCGCGCACATCCATATTAAAACGCGCATCACATGGTTCCAGGGGGTGAATAAAGGCCTCCTGTAGCGAATCGATGCATTTTTGTAAGAAAAATATCCATATTTAACATGTTATAAACAGTTTTGTGTAACTTCTGCTAACTGTCGTATGTGCATTCACGAGAGACTGCCTTTCTGGCGTAGGATGTAGGCGCAGCGCATGCGCGTGTGAGTATCGCGAAAACCAATGTTTGTTTACAGGAGCAAAGGAAGCAAAGTTTTCTTACTTTGCCAAAGGAAAACCAGTCTCCTCTTGGCTTATATCAAAATCCTCCGACATTTTTCTTTACAAATCCTTGTTTTCTATTTCTAATTGACCGGCTTTTTGTTTTGCTGTCTCTCCTCCGCGCTTCCGCATTCGTCACGAATCACCGGCGCGTGCGCAATGCATACGTCCTATGTCGTCCACCGGAACGGCTTTCTCCTACGACAGTTTGCAGAAGTGAGAAAAAGGTGTTTATATCGTTTTAAATATGGATATTTTTCTTACAAAAATGCATTGATTCGCTACAGGAGGCCTTTATTCACCCCCCGGAGCCATGTGATGCACATTTTAATATGGATGCACGCGCTTTATTTGACTACTTTTGGACTGTTGAACAAAAACACCCGCCCATGCCATTATAAAGCTTGAAAGAGCCAGGACAATTTTTTATATAACTCCGATCGTATTCATCTGAAAGAAGAAAATCATACTGTATACACCTTGGATGCCTTGAGGGTGAGTAAAACATGGACTAATTTTCATTTTTTGGTGTACTAACCCTTTAATAGTAGTATGTGACGTTTGCTTTTGCAGCATATGCTGTGTCAAGGCCGTGCAGCTGTCCAGGTGAACCATGAGCTGGAAGTGATCACTACTGAGTACCTGCAGGATGCCAACTTTGCCAGCAGGCATGACAACAAGCACAGCGCCACTCCAGCCATCAATGTCTACACTACCGTAAAAGGAATTCTGCATCTGCGGCTTGGCAACATTGGTAAGGATTGTTTAAGCACCATGAATTAAAAATGTCATTTTTAGGGTAAAATACTTAAGAAAGTGGTTTGTAAGATTATTTCCCAGAAAAGTTTAAACATTGATTTGTGGCAATATCAAAAATTCCTGTAATTGTCAGGGATGTGCAACATTCAGCGTTGAATTGAAAATACCATTTAAATTAGAGTTCAGTTCTTGAATTCGAAGTGAGGTAACAAACTAGAACTAGAAATTTGACCTTTGGTTTGGAATAATAAAAATCATAAGTAAAAGGAGTAATTTTTACCTAGGAAGTTTTGAATGTAGGCTTGACACAAAGCCTTCTGGAAAAAACATTTAAAAGCCATAGACTGTTGGATGGATGGATATATAGACATACAGAAATGATACACTTTGTCTTTAAAGGGGTCCTATTATGCTTTTTCACTTTTTGAATTTTAGTCAGTGTGTAGTGTGTATGTTTGGGCATAAAAAAGATCTACAAAGTTACAAATCTCAAAGTCCGCTCCAAAGGGAGATATTTCATTTTTTTTTAAATCCCTTTTTAAAAACTACAACGAACGGCTCGTTTGGACTACAGTGTTGTTTTCCGGGTTTTGTGATGTCACAAAGCAGCCCATTAGAGTATCATTAAAATAATTCCCGCCTATGGAAATTCGAATGGTTGGGGGGTGGGGAGGGGCGAGGTCGTGGTTAGAACGCTTGGTTGAGTGCATCAGACAAGACGACAACGAAGAAGTGGTGTTGCTGTAGCGCCAAGTTTTCGCAAGTTATTACACATGCACCTGAATAAGTATGTATGTAAATATGTATGTTACAATTATGAAAACGTTTTTTATAATAAATTGCTGACAGTACAATACTGGACAATGATGTAATATGCAGAATTTACACTTCAGTTATGAGACTACAGTGTTTCCCATACATTGAGTGCGGGTGTTTTTATATCACTGTATTTCTGAAGGAAACCGACTGTCTTCAAGAAATCTTCAGAAAATTGGATGTCATTTTCATTTCATCTTGCATGTAATGAGCGGATCGCTGCTTTGTGTACAGCCGTTACCGGGGAAACCTCGATCTTTACCACTTCAACAGCGACGAATTTGCATATATATGCCGTAATATTATTGTAATAATGTAAATGATGTGAAAAATAATGCATTTTTCAAACCACCAAGCAGGATAGCATGTTCTAGTACACCCCCAAAACAAAATCAAGACTTTGTAAAAGAGCATAATAGGACCCCTTTAACCTTCCATTAAAAAATTTGAACAAGAAATCTGCTCTCTGAGACGTCAGTATAGCGTAGGAAACATCCGTCATTAGTGACCTTAAACATCTGAGCTGTTTTCCACTCTGGAAATCCAAGCTGAGTCAAAGCTATTCACAGTTTGTCTTCATGTTTATCTCCTTAAGCTCCGTCTTAGAGGCCCAGTGAAAATGCAAGTGTTTCTTGAGAAATTAGCCAAACAGTCAGATACCCATCGGCTTTCCTCTGTCTCTCGCTCTCAGTGGTCGGAATCAATTAACTCATCCACAACCCGCTCAAAAGCTGCTCAACGCCGTATCTCAATCTGGGATTAATGCGTTGTCCATTTATTTGTTTCCTAATGAGTGGTCGCCATTAACAAGAGATCGAGGTTTACTGTGGAGGAATGTTTATCCTTCGAAAGCACCTCAGAGGATCGGCTAGGTCAAAGCAAAGACAATTATCAGTCAGAGGAGTGAGGGATTGGGGAAAAAGGCTTTTATTATGTACATGCGAATGGCTTGATCGGTCCATTGAATACATTCAGTCAAGTTTTGATAACGTGGGGCGGCGCGAGTCTACCACTCTGGGTAATGCACACAGGATTGATGTCTTACTTCTCGACCCCGCTCTGTTTCGACATTTTCTGCTCAGATAGGATGTGTCATGTCATTGGGAATTAATGAAGCTCCTGTTTAATTGGACTCATGATGATTGGCATCTTTTCGTATGCAAAAACGTGATGGAAAAAGCTCTTAATGAAATCCTCTTTAATTAACTTCAGCTTGATGCGAAGAGACAAGTGAATAATTAAACAAACAGCGAATCCACATAAAAGAAACGGATAACTTAATTCGGCACTAATGTAACAGGTTAAACATCATCTCAGAATTCAGAGTGTTCCGGTGCATCTGTCAAAAGCTTCTCACAGTAGCAACAGGCTCTATCACCTCCGGATTCTTTATGCCTTTATAATGAACAGAGAGAGAGACGCAGGGCCAGATGGAGGGGAGAAAAGATTAGGATTTTATAATTCGCCTGCCTCTGGCCCCCACGCTGCTCATCTGCAAACGTTTGATAAGCGTGGCGAAGATTTCAGTAGAGAAGAAGAGAGATGGGGAACGGGAGAGAGGAAAAGAAGGAAAGAAAATCGCATTTCCTCGACAATTATTTCCAAGTGAGTCCCCTATCTCTGCTTTCATGGTAAAAATACAAAAAACAATGGTATATATTTGCAACAGGGGCCAGAGTAGACTTCTGTCTATCTCCTCTAAAACAAAGCTACATTTAGAAGATAAGAGAAAGTGCTTCCTAATGGAAATCCTATCATGTGCTCCACTACAGATAAAAGAGCTCCATATGTGAATGATTTCCAAAGCTATAGAAAGGCATTCTGCTGGGTAAATAGGGGTCTAATGGAGGCATCTAAAGATAATGAAACAGCCAACCTGCAGGTGTAAAGTTATCGGACACACTGAGGCAGAACTGGATGATATTTCTGATGTCTTCCGGATTAAACTTGCTGAAGTTTTAGATGCTCTAGAGCAGGGGTGTTCCTGGAGGGCCACAGCCCTGCACAGTTTAGATTCAACCCTAATTAAACACACCTGATCCAGCTAATCAAGTCATTTAGGCTTATTTGAAAACTACATGATATGTGTGTTGGGGCAGGGTTGGAACTAAACTCTGCAGGGCTGCAGCCCTCCAGGAGCGGAGTTTGACACCCCTGCTCTAGAGTCTTCTGTGGGTTCGTAAGGCTGTAGGGCTCACTTTGGTTCGCAATATTGTACAAGATTGTTTTGGGTTGTGTATGTATATGCATGAGAGGTTTTGTGGAAGTCTTTGAAAAGTTTGAGGGAGCTATGAACTCGAGAATTCTACTCTGTTAGTTTATACTATAAATCTTAAGATGTGCATTCTTTGAAATCATCTTTCTTTAATATTTATGCCGCTTTCTCTCAGAACAGTCCAGCAAACCCCTCATTTGTTCAGCTATTGCTGATGTGATTTAATGCAGTGTTTTGAATGTGAAACTATGTGAGGGATTTGTGCGAAATTGCTATGTATATCTGGTCATTGTTCTGATCTTAAATTAAACAACAATATACGAATAGTCTGCTTAAGCAAAAGACACACAAACAATGAATCCTTTTTATTGCCTCTCATTTTTATATATCATAGACATGTCAACAGGGATGCTTGCATGTTCCAAAGTCTATGTTCCAATGCCATAAAAGTCTTTAACTGACACTCTTGGTTTCTTGAACTGTCCTTTTGCACTCTTCTTTGTAGGACACCCACTCTTATGGAGAGTAGCAATATTGCTGAAACTTTACCATTTGTAGATAGTTTCTCTTACTGTGGACTGATGAACTTTACAGCTTTTAGAGATATATTTTATAACCCTTTCCAACTTTATGCTTGATCTTAGGCATTCTGAGATCTCATTTGCCTAGGGACATGGTTCATACCTGGCAATGCTTCCTGTGAATAGCAACCTTTGCGAGAGTGTTTTCTTTATACGAGCTGAGCTCTATCTCATTGTTTGGACTCCAGGTTAACTGACTTCTGACTCCAATTAGCTTTTAGAGAAGTCATTAGCCTAGAGATTCACCCTTTTTCCACCTTGCACTGTGAAAGTTTACACTGAGTGTTCAGTAAAGGCATTAAAATGTATCATTATTTGAGTAGACTGTTTGTTTGCTCGTTGTTGTGTATAGATCACATCAATTGACTAATCTATGCAGAAGTCCATGGTAAATCCAAAGCTTCACATATGTTTGTCACTGTTAAATCTCTGGCAATATATGTACATGCAGTGTGTGAGAGGGTACACAGGTCAGAAGGTGTAGCTTCTTTGCATGGTATATTTATGTTTTATTAATTAGCGAATATTTAAATTGTGTAAAAGTCATAAAGGTTAGTATTAATGTAAAACTTTGGAGCACATTTCTTGAGCCTTCACTGAGAAATCTAATCCTGTCCTTGGTTGAATATCTCTGATTTAGTATTTCCCCCCCGCTTCTCCTCATTTACTTTGACCTTACTTGAATAGTCTGTAATTAAAGCTACATTTCTCATTGTGCTGCCTGGAGCACCTTCATTATGCATTTAGATGTTTTTTTGCCAACTTTCTAAGTAAAATAACAGTTGGTGGTTCAAGTGCTGCTGGCATCCCATTCAACTTAAAAATAATAAACAGCCTCATCGTCTAATATACAGTAGTAGCAGCATCGAGTACGAAATAAATAATTTTTTTATATTGTGTCTTTATATTATTTTACATAAGCATGTCATGGTAATTAATAATTTAATGTATAATTTATTTCATTTTATTTTTTTACCCATTTCTTGCCATGAAATGCTGTTATAAAACAACCAATATATATGTATATAGGTTGTTTTTATATATTGATTGTTATTGGTATTGTCACGGTTGCACTACTGAGTGGTGTGCGGAGCAAGGAATGGCGGGAGACGAGGAGTACATCAATCCAGAGAATTTGAATTATAACAAGGAAAACTCACGTAGCACATGTAGACATAAACAATACCGGATGCTGACCTAAAAACAGGGAACACTATTTAAACACATGACAAGACGAGGGGATGACGAGACACACCTGGGATCAATGGAAATAAACGGGGAACACCTGGAATTAAATCAACATAATCAGGACAGGAACAGGAAACTAACCAAATATGGGCATAAACACTGGGACACAGGGAGCACATGGGGAACAAAACACAACACAAGCCTGACAGGTATATATACACAATTATCGCTCTTAATTATGTACACAATGTTACATCACATATACAAGTCTTTTTCATGACAAATAATCACCAGTCTGGGTTCAAATGCATTATCCTCAATCACCATTTCAAAACACTATAATGATCTTTAAATTAAATGCTCTTCAGTTAAATACTGAGTGGAAACATTTGTCTTTGTTTTTGTTTTTTTCTAATTGACAAAAGAAATGTGTGTGTTTAATGTGTAGACGTCTGACTTGTGTATCCCTCTATTACTATTATTTTCATTGGAGTTTCAATCAATCACTGGCTGTGCCCTGAAACACACACACACATTCCCACCTTCAATCACCCGTTCTGTGCCTGACCTGTGTCTCAGACTTGTAATTACAGCTCTCACCTGTCTGTAATCACAGGTAAAGCCCGTTGAATGTTTAGGGCGGTTGATGCTTGTTGTGAAACCAATGGGAGCAAAGCACTTGCACTGCAGTTTAGACAATTTACTGCCTCTCAATGCACAGCAATCACAGTTGAGAGATAGAGAACCACTGAGATAAGGGTCATTGGCCAAGGAGAATTCACCTCCACCAACATTTCAGTTTTTCTGCACAAGTATTGTTTTTGTAGTTTTCTTTTTTACTTATCCATTGCCTCTTCTTCCATTTCTCCCTGTTTAAGATTCCTGCCTGTCCTTTTTGACCACAGAATGTTTATCATTGCAAGGCACCAATCAATGCATCTTTCTTTGTGGCATTGTGATTGTCGTCATCAGTTCAACCGAATAACAACAGAGACAGTCAGACATATCTCTAATGGTAAATCTAACTCTTCGGCTGTCATTCTTAAGTCTGTCTTTGAGGGATGCTTTTGCTTCACATTTCTCATACTAGCAGTGATCATACTTATGGAGCCAATGCATCACCTCAATATTCCTGAGACATAAAACAAAAGAGTCTATATATCTGATGTATATCTCGGGTATATATACATACACACAATACAATATTTTGTGTCTGACTGTTGACACCTGAAAATTTATAAAAGTAATATTCATATATTCATAATATTCATATGTTTTATATATTTTCTGTTGGCATTGTGGTTGTGAGACAAACTATAAGCTCAGTTACTGTACCTTAAATGAAAAAAATATATATAATTATGACACTAAAACCCATTATATGATGTGTAAAGTATTATCATATATTTTTTTTATTAGGTTTAATATAAGTATAGTAATTCTAATTAAATATATTTTATATATATATATTTTTTAAATACATGAAGTATTGGTTTTATTGTCTGAGAACAGGTATATTTACTGTAGATTTACACAGCCAGTGAAAATTACGTGCATATTTACTATGGATGTAATTTGTATCATTTTGATCAAATAAACTGTAAACATTCAGCTGATCATTTGTAATATCACATTGTAAAAGTTGTTGTTTTTAAAAAAACAAAAAAATCACATTTTGTTGTATTTCTGAAGAATCTGTAATCTAGATCATGTAATCAGCCAGACAGTTAGGAACAAAGAAAAGTGTAGTAGTAAAGCTATCTTCTGGAAAGCTCTTTGTTTACATTGACATAAATTTGAGCTAAATTTAACCAAACTGTACTGATTTGGACTGAGCTTGATTTTCAATTTCTTGTACTCTTCTTTCCAACAGGTGGCAGTGTGACAAATTCCCAGAGTTCTTTGGCTCTTCCTCCATCACTCTCCCATGTGGTCCAACCCAGCGATGCCCCTCAGGGTTTTGCGGGAGGAGGTGTCCCTGTTTTAACGGTCCTCCAGCTTAACGGTATAGCACATCATCTCTCTAAAGCAAAGCTTGACTTCATATCCGCAGAACTCAGGAGCTCTGCAGTTCTACAGCTCTGGAGAATTTATAAAAGTACATCATGTGGGATTTGCTGATAATTCCAGAAGAGGATTTGGCAGAGAATTCCCTTATCTAGTTGTAGTGGCCGTTTTTATTTATCTTCCTTCTCACTCTTTTATTATCACTTCATTCTAATGACAGCATTGCCAAGATTAGTCTTTTCGTTCTGATCAACAGAGTATCACAGTGTTATGACATATGGAAATGTAGCATGCAAAAGTATTCTTCTGAAAAGACAATATTAGTCTTTTCATTACCTTGTTGTGTAAGACATAAATCTAGACATTTAATCTTTTAAGCCTGACATTTAATCTTTTAAGCCTGAAACATGAGAATGGCAAATTAATTGCATATGGGTGATGCTGTTTTACATGTTTAATGTGCGATCTTGCACTACTGTAGCAGAAAACAACCTGATAGACCTTGAAATATCCTGCCATTACGCTGAATATGTTTTTACTAACTTTAACTATCCTGCTCCACAAGATTTTTCTAAACTCTTTCTCTGCAATGACAGTAGTTGGAAAAAAAATCATATATTTGACATTACAAGATACCCGTTATAGCATCCATGCTGAGAATGCAACATGTATTTGCATTACATTATGAATTGCATTCTGACACATTTTAAAATGCAGCGATGTGTGAAATCAAACTTGCATAGCTAGAAGCATTTGCGTTCAATTGGGTTGGTGGAGCAGTGGTTCTACACTGGTGGGTGACCCAAAAAACAGATCTTTTCTAAATGGATAAACTGTATAATCATGCTATATATAATATAAATAAATGTATACTATTTATGTATTTATTTTAATAAAATATATTTATAATAAGTTTGGTAACACTTTAGAATAGGGAACACTTATTCACTATTAACTAAATATGGATTAATAATTAGACTAGTCTTTTGTTGATGACTTCACAGGCCATATAAATATAATACATAGTTATACAAAAATTATAAATGACACACACAAAGTGTTACCATAAGTTTATTTGTAAGGACATTTTTCACTTAATGTCCCATATAAAATCTGCATCCTGAAGCAAAGCCTGTTGAATGTAGAGTATAGTTCAGGCCTCGGGGCTTTTGCTTGAAATGTGTGTGCATGTCTATGTAACAATATCCATTCTGGTTTATCTGTACACTGAAGAGCAGGCTGCTTGTGACTGTGGCAGACATCAGTGCCACATAATGCCACTTCCTGCAAAGATAGCTGAGACCCAGCCAGTGAAAAATAACACAGTGGCTCCCACATGTCTTTGGGCCACGAGTGGGCAGTTACAGGACGGGGTGTGTGTATGTCAGCCTGATGAGATGGAGATAAAGAGAGTGCTTCAACATGCTCTTATTCATCAGAGAGGCCCTATTGTCTCCAATGCAATGTAGATCTTTCTCTCTCTCCCTCCCTCTCTCTCTCTCTCTCTCTCTGTAGGATGGGCTACAGTGGGAATTTAGGTTTAGGAAAAAACACTGGCAGGCTCTTTTTGATCCTGCGTCTTTTGATCCTCTTTCGTTCTGTCTTCATTGGCGTTAAATCACAGGATTATGTTAGTTGTGATGTTGAATCGCATTGAAGCGTGAATCTCAGAGCAGGTATATCTGAAAGCAGGTCTCATTGGGTGGGAGGGATAACTGGAAAAGACGAAGATGGATTTGAGGCCAAATGGAGGTTGAAAAGTGGCCCCCGAGGAAGTGAGGAAAGAGAGCATGTGTGTCTCGTAGGGGCGAAAGATGTGTTTATGCGAGTGTATGTGTGTGTGTTGCAGCAAGCAATGCCAGACGAGCTCGCCGATTGCCAGAAATTGACAACGAGCTGGCCAGACTGCTACAAAACACCATGAGGGAAGTAGGCGGAGCCGCACTGCATCAGAAGGAAGTGCGCCAGAGGAAGATTGACAGAATGGCAGCTGTCCGTCAACACGAGGAGCAGAAAGCCACGCCCCCTTTTCAGGACAGCTCAAACATCACAGTAAGAAAGAAGGACAGTTTTCAGTTGAGCGGGATCGAAAAGCTGTCTGTCTCAGCATGAGCTGATTGACGTTCACTATCACTGTGCACCATGTGATCCTGACATTCGCTCCAAAGTCGATAGTGAAGGGATAGTTCAGACAAAAATCTCATGTCATTTCAAACCCATGTGACTTTCTACTTTCATGAACAAAGGTTTGGATCACTTGTTACATTGAAAAGATCTGATTCGAAATAGTCATTTGTTTACAAATTGGAAATCTCTTGAAAGTGCAAATGAGAACTAAAGTTAATAATGAGTTAAATTTTCATGTGTTCCTCTCACAAAGCCATCCTCAGATGACATGAAATATAGCACATGGGTCATATGGGACACTTTTGTGATACTTTATTGTGCTTTTTTGTAATGTCGAAGCTTGAGAGCTCCAGTTCTCATTAACTTTCATTATTTGGAAAAGAGCTCCCACGATATTCTTCCGAAATTCAACTTTTATGAAAGAAGGTAAATCATATGGGTTTCGAAATACAGTAAAAATTATGAAAATTGAACTTTTTGTGTTCCTTTCAAAGCATGAGCTTTATTTTAGCCTCAAAGAGGAAATAGCTGAAACTGAGCTGCATTATTCACCAGTTCCTCCCACTCTGTGAGAATGATGAAATCGAACCTAAATTCACTCTTTCTTTCACTCAACAGCCTGGCATGGTCTTGCCATGCTTCAGGCACATCGGTTTTATTCATTTCTAGGTCTTTCCGGTGCAGTTTCAACTTGTGAATTTCTTTGGATTCTTTCTTTCAGAGGCATCGGGCAGAGCGTGTGCAGCATTCCCGTGACCTGCGTGTGATTGAGGCCTATCGTGAGCGCTGTAAAGCACAGGAGATCACCAACATGCTCTCTCAGGCCATCACTACCAAACACACTCTCTACACCACGCTCGGAACGGCAGAGTTTTTCGAATTTGTGCTCAAGAATCCATTCAACGTTCCTCAGACTGTCACTATTGAATGTGTTGACCCAGAGCTCAGGTGAGATATATTATGTCTTTGAATGCAATATATCAGTGGTTGTCAAACTTTTCAAGTACTACCTTTGATCAAATATGAACATTTATATACCACCTAGACACATTGACATCTCTTTTCTCACAAGCTTAAAGGCAGTGTGAGCCACATAATGTCATAATTTGATTAATATTAATATTCCTACAGTAAGATAAATGATGGTGCTGTAAGAACATTGACTGGCTTTTTTAGACCTGTGGAAGGATTGAAACAATACTCTGACTCGTCTTTCCAAATCTGTATGCTCTTTCTTTCTTATTTGGAACATAAAAGAAGGTATTTTGAAGAATAATTTTGCCCATACAGTGTAAGTCAAAGGTGTCCAAAACAACACTGGGCAGAAACTTTCATTTCATAGACAAAATAAATAAATAATGGAACAATTGAATGATCACAAAACCAAAAAACTTTTGTTTTGTTTGTTTTTTGTTTGGGTTGGTGTTTTGTCTTGATTTTGTCTTGTCTTGCCTTGTTTTGTTTGGTTTGGTTTGGTGTTTTGTTTTGTCTTGTTTTGTTTTGTGATCATTCCAGTTTTTCATTTTTAAACATTATGGAAATGTTACTTTTATATATTCTCTGAGCATTCTGAAATAAGTAGTAACTTAAAAAAAAAAAAAAGTCGAATATCCAAGTAAAATGTTTGGACTTTTGTCTCTTTATTAGTGAGATGTTGTAAAGGAAGTGAAATATGTTAATGCAGTAATTATACAGTTAATACAGTTAGTCATTTCTATCAGAACAACAGTGTGATAAGATGTTTGGACACTATATAGTACAGTAATTTGTGTCTTCACTTTAAGAAAAAAAATGTGATTCATTGATTCTCAGCACAGTATGCAAATGCCCTAAGAAACCACCTTAATGTTAATATGTACATACAGTAGTAAACCTATACTTTAATCATGCACAGCAGGCACTGTGCCCATTCAAAGATCAAATAAAGCCTTTGCCTCTGGCATTACAGCCCTGAAAGAAATTATGCATAGATCAATGTTTCGTTCACGTGTGAACAGCCTTGTCTGAAATGAACATTTGAATGAATGAGTTTTCCTCAGCGGGGCATTACTGGGGCCAAGAGCTTCCCAGGGGGTAGGAAAATAACACTGAATAAATAATCAATTCCCCCCATTCAAGCTTATTTTAATTGCAGCGCGATGTAAAATATTTTCCACCGACCAGGTTTCCCGCATGAAGCTCACAATCCAGGATTATACCACACAAAATATGAGTTTTCTGCAGGGCATAGACTGAGTCCGCACACTTCATCATGATGAACACAAGCCAAGAAAGTGAGATTCAGAAGTTAGGAGGACGAGGTGGAATAAATTACGGCATTAACACCCCTGCATCTCTCAGCGGTTAATTAGGAAAGACATTAGTAGCCTAAACTCCACACACACATACACGCTGTGCTTTAGGACAAGATAAATATTCTCCACCGCCTCTCTCCGGGAAGTATGTTTGCATAGCAAACGTCTTCCCAACTTGCATTGTGTTGTGGCATAACACCGAAGCACTTTGTGATGTGTCATGGAGGCAGCTGCTCACCCAGGAGGTGTGTTTGTCTGTGCGTGAACCCTGTGAGTCAGTCCAAAGCACTCTTGTATGCACAGAGCTGTGCCAGGGAAACAAATACCTGAGATCTGGAGTTTGCATTTGTACATTTGTGTTGAATTGATGCTTCTGTCTTCCAGTGCAAAGGATATGTCAGGCCTGTGTTTGTATTGCTGATGTATGCCACAAAGCCAACCTTATAAAGTCACCTCTCTCTTTCACTTTTACTGAAGAGATTGTTTCTAACCTGTACTCGCACATTATATATGGACAAGCTGAACCAACGGAGCGGCAGGTTAGAAGATACGCCAGATTTCAGCAGAGCTGCTCCATTCTTTCTGCCTAATTCATTTTATCCTCGCAGGTCAGGTCCCGCAGCTCATAATTTGTTTTCAGTCCTCTGAAGCAGTTTTTTTGTTATACTTCAGCTGAATTTTATTATCTCTCTCTCTCTTTAAAGGAACACTCCACTATTTTTGAAAATAGGCTCATTTTCCAACTCCCCTAGAGTTAAACAGTTGAGTTTTACCGTTTTCGAATACATTCAGCCGATCTCCGGGTCTGGCGGTAGCACTTTTAGCTGTAGCTTAGCATAGATCATTGAATCTGATTACGAAACTCTTTGGTCATTTTTGAGCGAGATGCTAACAGTCTAATTAGATTCGATGATCTATGCTAAGCTACAGCTAAACGTGCTACCGCCAGACCCGGAGATCGGCTGAATGGATTCGAAAACGGTAAAACTCAACTGTTTAACTCTAGGGGAGTTGGAAAATGAGCCTATTTTCAAAAATAGTGGAGTGTTCCTTTAAGATTTTAAGTATTTTGTGTGATTGTTCTGTATTGCCAATGCATCAATAGAAACACAAAAAGAACAAAATTAGATTTTATACACTACTACACATTCAAATGTTTGGGGTAAAGGTTTTTGAACGTATACTTTTATTCATCAAGGACGCATTAAATTGATCAAAAGTGACAGTAAACACTTTTATGTTGTTACAAAAATGCTTTTAAACTTTCTATTCATTAAAGATTCCTGAAAAAAATATATCATGGTTTTGACAAAAATATTAAAATTCAGCTTTGCCAACATATGAATAAATTACATGTTAAAATATATTCAAATAGAAATTTTTATAATATTTCACATATTACCGTTTTTACTATATGTTTGATCAAATAAATGCAGCCTTGGTGAGCAAAAGAGACCTCTTTCAAAAATATTATGTATCTTACCAACCCCAAACAGTAGTGTACAGTTTAATTTTGATAATTTTTTAACATTTAAGGCATAATTTGGCAAGTTAGTTCACATACTTTATATTTTGTCTAACAACAAAATTGTTCCAAAAGCCAAAGCTTCAGGGTGGATCACAATATTTGGGTGGAACAACGTGATTTAAGCTTGATGCATTCTGTAATCACTCCACTTCGGATTTTCCATTTACCATGAGAGAAAATATTTAAATAATATAAACTAAAAATGTAGCAATTTATAGTCACCCTCACCACAAGCCCTGTTTGTTTATGTCTACCTTGTTTTATTGCTAGACTTACTGTGAAGAGATATTATGCCAGGTCATATTTCCCATTTAGGCCTTATAACATTTCAATTTACTTTTCTGTCATTATCGTCCTCTTTTTGCATTACCATTTTAAAAGAGCTCCTTGCATATATGCTTCTATATGAAAGAAAGGGAAATGGGCTTTGCTTTTGTTCACGCAAGTATACTTTTGTGCCACCTGCCTGGCTCTCTGTTATTAAAAAGAGAATGTGATTGAATTTTCCGAGACTTGCTTTCACATCTACTGTAGTGTATACAGTACAAAATAGTTTTTACACCTCTAAATTCTTTCTTTTTCTTTTTTCTTTTTTTTTTTTTTTTCATTTATGGCGAATGATCCCTTCTCGGGCCCGGAGGTGCTGCCTTTGATGTTTCAAATGCCCTTTTCCTTCATATATTTGTGCATGAAATTTGTCTCTATGAAACAGAAAGTAATATTTCACACCCAGTTTGTGTTATCTTTAAACCGTACCCTCCCAGGCGTTTCAGTTCTGTGAGGGCTTTTGTTTGACTGTATCATGCATACTCAAATACTCTTTTTCATTGCCAATAAAATACTGCTGGCAAGGCAAAGAAAGTCCTTAAGCTGTTCTTTTCGTCTCCTCTCTCTCTCTCTTTGCTGTTTTTCATCTTTTTCTCTTTTTACCCCTCAGTGTAATCGTGAAAACTGAGGAGTGGAGATATTACATGGAAAGCTTATTTATTCAGCAATGTATAAATCTCGAAAAAGTAGAAAAATTTACCCTTATGACTGGTTTTGTGGTCCAGGGTCACATATTATCTGGAGAAAATGTGGACTATTTAATTGTTTTTGTGTGTTGTGTTGCATTGTAATTCAACCATGAACGATGTGTCATCACTGAGAAACTGCATTTGTTTCCTCATTTCCCTTTTGCACTGATGAGACTTGGATTAGTTCACATGTTTCCGGTTTAATTGGATTTGGGTTTGTTTATAGTCTGTAGTATTACAGCGGCACCCACAAGTGAAGGAGGGGAGTTTAAAATGACTCAAAGCATCAGCAATAATGAAATGGATTAAAAACAGCCTCATCCAGACGGTCTGAACAGACCTGTCCAAACAATGTTTCTCCATCCCTTAATGACATTATTTCAATGCGATTGTTCTCTCACTGAATGCTGCACTGTTCATGATGACTCTTCTGTAATACTGCAGGATACAAAAAGCTTAAAGACTTCAAGGAGTCCACAGATGGCTCAGAAACATCTGTCCAATGCAATTCATGCCAAATCCATCAAGGTAAGAGCTTAGCACTCACTGTACTGCTGAGCACACACAGGAACTCAGACTCTTTCTATACAGCCTGATTAGTAGTTGTGCAGTCAGAGAAGTGGTCTGAACAATCCAGACTGAAAACATGACTTGGTCCTCAACAGTAAAACTGAATGTAACTGATGCACACTTACAAGAACCAAACAAAGGTTACATTCTTTTGTATTGCTGTATGTATTGTTTAGTCAAATATGTATTAAATGAGAGAAAGAGCTCTTGATCACAGCCCTTGCACTGACGGATCCCATCTATTGTTTTGACCTTTTAATTGTGTATTTGAGATTTGACCTGAAGAACCAAATACATTTAATTTCAGCCTTCCATTAATATTCAAATTGATTAATTTCAGCCTTTCAAATGAATGAAGTCTGTTAATGAGCAACATTGATCAACTGTCCTGTTGCCTCTATGTTTCATAATCAGGTCCACGCAGATTCTGCAAATTTACACAGAAATCGCCCAGCATTCTCAAATGTCTACACTTTTGCAGTCCCTTACATTAAATATTGTATTAAATATTTAATATTTGTTATTAAATATTTTGGTAAATGCAATAACAAGGTAATAAACAGTTTATTCAATTTTTTGTGGAAAAAAATGAAAGTATACAGTGTATACATTATTATATAATATATTATATTGTATTCATAAAATATGAAAAAAAACATTTTAATCTTATTTATAACCTTTACTTTTCATTGTATGCATATTTTACACAGTGAATGGTTGTGTAACTTAGACCATCCTATCTTACTCGGATGGTTAAAGGGTTAGTTCACCCAAAAATGAAAATTAGCTTGTGTTTTACTCACCCCTGAGGCATCCTAGGTGTATATGACTTTCTTCTTTCAGACGAATCCAGTCGGAGTTATATTAAAAATTGTCCTGGCTATTCCAAGCTCTATCATTGCAGTCAGCGGGTGTTGCAGTTGAACAGTCCACAAGTCGTCAAATAAAGCTTGCGCATTCATAATAAAACGGCGGATCCGGCGGATGACGCAACACGTATGTGTTGCGTGATTAGTGACAAATGCGGAGAGAGAACAAAACAAAATGCCGGTCACAAATTAGAAGTACAAGCCAAGGATTTGCAAAGAAAAATGTCGGAGAATTTCAATATAAACCAAGAAGAGACTGGTTTTCCTTCGCTAAAGTAAGGGAACTTTGCTTCCTTTACTCCTATAAACAAACTCGCGAGACTAGCATATCTCAGAGGTGCACGCGCTGCGCATACGTACTGCGTCATCCGCCGGAAGTGAGAGAAAAGTGTTTATTACGTTTGAAATATGGATATTTTTCTTTAAAAAACACATGGATTCACTACAGGGGGCCTTTATTCATCCAAATACAGGAGACCAGTATCGGGCCCGATACCGATACCAGTATCGGTATCGGTGCATCCCTAATTTTCAATATAACTCCGACTGGATTTGTCTGAAAAAAGAAAGTGATATACACCTAGGATGCTTCGAGGGTAAGTAAAACACGAGGTAATTTTCATTTTTGGGTGAACTAACCCTTTAAGCTGTGTACTGTATGTGGGTTGATGTGCTCTTCTATGGCATTGTGGTTCATTGTGCCTTTGGGCTGTTCCTGCCATATGTAGCCAAGAGAGACTGATGCCTTCCAGTACTGCTGACACACACACACACACACACACACACACACACAGGACTCCCATATCATATTTAGGTCAGTTGGGGTCAAGCATTGCTGTGCACAAACTGACATCACCTCCAGAGGAGTGTCAATGGGTTGTCTTGGGCTGTGAATCCTACAGCCAGCTCCACAGGATCTCACGCGAGAGAGGTTATGCACTCAGACTGCAGATGACTCACGGTACTTCATATCTCACTACATACTGTCAGTGCTGTTCATTCACTGTGGAATGATTTCAGATAGGCTTGTCATTTAGAGGTAGACCTTGACCACCTCTGCTGAAAAGAGCAGCTTCGACCATTATACTGGTTCAAGGGTGGGCTTTACTGGTTTGGTGCTGAATTACAAAGAAATGTTGTTGCAAGTTCAATTTTGTTCATCTCTTTTAAAAAAAGCAAAAATATGTTTACAGTAATGCACTTACTATGGAAGTCAATGGGGTAAGGCATCCCACCTAGACAAGCATTGTTTGAAAGTATATCCAACAAGACAAATAACACTTATTGTGCAGAATAATTTACATAATAGTATAAAAAATATAAGATGAACATTTCTGCTTTTAAACCTTTCAGGATATCAAGCCCCATAGACATCCATTGTAAGTGCATTACTCTACAGCAGGGTTATGGTTAACTAAAACTAAAAACATTATTGTTACTTGAAATAAAATAAATGTTAATTGAAAATAAAATCTAAAAAACGTAAACTTATTTTTTTTCCCGCTAGTTTCCAAGGCAACATTTCTCATTTTAATTTAGTTTAACTTGAAATACTAAAATAACTAAAACTAAAACTGAAAAATACAAATAATAAAACTATATAGGCATGTTTTAAAACAACAAAAACTAATACACATTACAATAACTTTAACTAAAATTAACATGAAAGCAGAACATATAAAAATTAAATTTAATTCAAAATATCAATAAAAACTATAATATTATCTCATTGATGCTAAAATATCACTGATCTACACACAATTCTGTTTTTACAAACAGTGGGACAAATCAAAATTACTGTCTGTGGTAATCGACAGCATGTCGCTGATGCGGTCGATATCTGTCAGTTTATCTTGTTGTGAACCCGGAACATTCCTTTTATTTTCTCAATTGATTTAGTTCTCCTGTTAGCATTTAGTAGGAAGGCCTTTCAAAATTTGTGTAGGTTGCAAGCGATCTGCTTGTCTTCCAGGTGCTGTTCCGCGGGGAAGACAGAAAGCCTCTGGCGATCTGCCAGGTGGATGTTGAACCCATGCCACATGTGGTGGACCAGACCTTCCGTTTCTACCAGCCTGAACTCACCTTCCTAAAGAAGGCCATTCGCCTGCCTGCAGCCTGGGACGACACAGCAGGTGCTGCTCATTACAAACATCTCGGCCGCTGCGGACGCACATACATAAACCCACTCACACAAACACGCTTCAGTGTCTGCTATTAGTTCTGAACTAAAGACCCCATTTGTGCTCTGTCTCCTTTTGTACTTGCTCACAGATGGTTCTGCCACCCTCCATGTGCGCTGCAGCGACCCCAATGTCATCTGCCACACCACCAACCTGGTGAGCCAATCAGGAGCCATGCTTAATAGCAGCCAGCCAATCAGAATGTTGATGAGTTATTAATTAGTGTCTTTGAGACTTTGTGCTGACTCATTGTGAAGTCATGGCCTGCACACTTATTTGTTTGACAACCGTTGACTTTTTATATAAATTTAACACAATTATTATTTTCATTTTTATGTTTAATAAAGTATTATTGATATATGATTGATGATTTGTAATGACAGATTATTTTATATTTATGTTTCATAAAAGGCTGTCATTACATGCACTATAATATTACATTTTTTTAACATTTTTCATTAGAAACCAATAAAATGAAACTTTTTTTAATATTTTTTATTTTATGAATAATTTCTTATTTTCATTGTTTTTCTCATAATTTTCTATTTTTTTTAGTTTTATACAATAATTTCTACATTAAGTTTTCAGAAAATGTTTATTTTTAGATTTCTCATTAAGGCGTATTATTTTAGATTTATTTTGTTCATAAAATGATATTATTTTATATTTTTCATAAAAGACTACAATTTTTTTTTGTCCAGTAGTCCATTAGTAACCAGTAAAATTAATCATATATTCATTACTAATTAAACAAAGTTTTAGCATTCATTTTTATTTTTAAAATAAATTTCTATTATTTTTATGTTTCATATTTTGTTTATTTTTCATAAAATTCATTTTTGTATATTTTCATGAAAGATTTTTTTTTTTTTCTCCATACAATATTTTTAATACAATATTTATTTGTATTTTAATTACTGATGAAACATTGTTATTTTATCATTAATTTCCTTGGATTTTGAAACTTTAGACTCCAGGAGAACCACAGGATGTTTACCTGAAAGTACCTGGTAGCCCAAGTCCACAGATTAGGAAATTCTTCATCACCATTTTCACGTATGTACACCTCCTTTTTCGCCTTCTCGCTTATGAGTACATGCAGAAAAGTTCACTTTTCTTTTTTTTGGAAAGTGAGAACCTGTTAATTTTCACTCCTCCAGATGCACGGTGAGGTGTGTGCGTGCGAACCTCTGTGTTTGGCTGTGTGCGTGTGTGAAAGCCCGGTCCCTGATTAATCCCTTCGTGTGTGATTAATGACATTTGCTTAATCAGGATGTCTCATTTACTGTCTGATTGCATCAGATCATAATATTCATTTATTCATCAAAATCTGCGACATCTCTAAGTTCATAATCAGTGAACATGAATAAAAACACAATTTTAGAACCTGCGCATCACACATCTCTCTCTGGAACTGGACCCAGAGTGACAGCAAACGTAAAGTAACACATATTAATTAAAGGCAGACAGCTCACATGCTTTATGCTTATACTCCACTATTATCCTGAATGCCATATATTATAATATTATGTAATTATATCATATTTAAATTCACAGATTCTCAAACTTTGTTCGTTCAACTAAACCCATTCGACCTATAATATTGCACTTGATGTACCCCCATTTTCATAATTGATTAAAACACATATGCATGATCATGAGTTCTCTTTTTGTTTGTTCATGCAGGTATTTTTCATATTTTATATATTTAAGTAAGTGTTTTAATTTTATATTTTTATAAAATAGCTTTTTTTTCAACCCATTCAGTTCCTCACAAACCTTTAGGGGTTTCACAGACCCAAGTTTGGGAAACCATGTTTTAATATATGTAATCTATTATAATAATTATTACAATAATATAATATGTTCTAATATTTCCTGAACATTCCACCCATCTGCTACTGGTCATCAAACAGCCCCAAACTCATGCCATTGTCTGCTCTGTTTGTCTGGTTATTTTGTCATAACAGGCCATTATTTCATATTTTTCATGAAATACTCAATTTTTTTATTAAATCACTAAATAAATAAATTATTCATTACTGATTTTATAAATACTTTTTATATTACTTCTTTTTTTTTAACGAAATTAACTTTAACATTGATTTAAAGCTTTTTAACATCAAAAACTTCACCGTTAAAATTTTGTTTGCTTTATTCTTTTTCCCTTTTAATCTTACAAAAATGAAAATGTAGTTTGTCAGTGGAACAAATGCATTGGTATCCACTCTAATTAGCGAGCTCATAATAGACTTAATGGTTTAAAATGATTGAACAACAGAAAAGCTCATCAGACACACAGTAACCCATCAAAACTGAGTTTTTGAGCAGTTATAATAACCAGGAGATCCATCAGCTGTAGGTTTTTTTTATCCCCTACAACAGCTGCTGTTAAGGACAACTCAGCAACCAAGGACGATACAAACGTTCTTCAAATTTTGTCCCTTGAGCTTGAGCCCCTGAGGCAGGGTGAAGAGCTCACGCACAAAGTCCTTCATTTTTAATACAGTCCAACTGTAGAAAGCCCGGCAGGCAGAGTGACATCAACATCTGCAAAGCACGACTGCCCGCTGGCACGTGAGATGCTCTTAAAGAAAGGGTGAATGGATGAATTTAAAAACGCTGACATTTGGGTCTTTCTGAACATCTCTCTTTTGAAGATTCGTGATATGCATGTCTCTCTCTCAGGGGAAGTGGGGCCTGTCAGGCCCATCCTGCTATTGTGTCAGTGTATATGAGGAGAAAAGTGATAAAGTGTCTTTTGTGTGTCTGCGGCTCTGTGTCAATCTCTCTATGGCAGTGACCCTTGGCTGGCCTCCCCTGCGCAGATCTGGCAGGTATACGTGCATTACCTGCAAAGGATGGACCTGAGCTGTGTGTGTGGCACTCGAGCTGGCATTCGCTGGTTCTGCACGGCACACAAGCCATTCGCAGGGTTAAGTGCTACACGTCGCATCCCCTCGAGCTGCAGGTACGAATTGCGGGGTCAAAGGAAAACACATTGATCGGGGGAAGTGAGCTCTGATGGGGGATTATATGGCCTTTTTTCCTGTAATGGGAGAATGATGAAAAATAATGAGATGGTAAGTAAGAAGACTAGGTTATGTATATTTTATTTCTAATTGTGTTTTATTTGAGGGCTTTGAATATGATTTCAAAGTTTCACTAGTTAATTGCATATTTTTCTGTGATTGAATCGCAATTAATCCCACCTAACATTTCAAATTGTTGTTTATGTAAAGTACCACTGTAGACATAACTAATTGTTAACTAATAAATAAAATATATATATATAATTAAAAATTAAAACCATAAATATATTTGCACATTAAATCCCCAAATGTACGTATATTAGTAAAGCTTACGTAATTTCAAATTTTAAATAATTCTTTAATTTTTACCAATCCAGTATCTGAATATTATATTTGATAAATTATATTAAATAATAATCATAAACATGCAACATTCAATTTTAAAGACATGTTTTAGCTTTTAATAATCCTAAACTACAAGTCATCATAGTGCTGTTTTTGTTTATCATTTCTTAACAATTGCAGAACATAATGAAAATTATCTTTTTTTTTTTTTTTAAATAAACACAACAAAAGTGAACTCATATACATATACTTACATATATGGTTTTTTATATGTTAAACAGTCTATATTAATAGCAGAAATGAATGTATTATTTTCCCCATCCATCAGTGATTTTACAGGAGATGGATTTAGAGATGCAATTACTCTGAGAAGGTTTTTAGCATGCCCATTTGTTCAGCCTCCTTAGCCTATATATTTGCTGATTATCTGTCAGTTGCCAAACCAAGGGACTGCAAGGCATATAGTCGAGTATGAAAATATGTAGTTTTGCATTCCAAAAAAATTAGTAAAGAACAGTGGAGTCAGATGCAGTTAAAATTATGTGAGCGAGGCAAGTACATTGAGGGGATGAAAACAATAAAACTCTTTTGGCTGCAGCAGTATCATTAACTTCCAGGGTTCAGCACACCGCAGCAAAGAAAGCGGAGCTTTAATGTAAATTCATACAGAAATTGAAAAAATACTGGAACATGTGGATTATACGAGCAGCATAAATCTCAAAATGGGTATTTCCTGTTATCCGAAATATGCAAGCAGAGCAAATACAGCAGCTCCCATGTCAACCATGCGCTGTGTGCTGGTAGAGAGCTTACTGTTGGTTTAATTGGCCGTGTGCTAATGTTGTACAGCAGGTGCCAAGAAAGATGATGAGGCAAAGTAGCTATACATTATGAGCTTCAGTTGCCGCCTCGTGTTTCCCTGAAGTTGCTTTTTTCTGTGTGGGTTTTCTGTTTTCTGCGCTTGATGCCAGAAGCTCTGTGATCATGAGATTTGTGTGTTCCAGATGGATCCAGGTGAAGTTTTTGCTCTTCCTGCTCAGGGAGTTCAGGATGTCTGCGTGGGTCTGAGGGCTCTGCGCCCTGGAAGCCGTTTCTTTTACCTCAATGTAGTCGACGTGGACACTCGGCAGCTAGTTGCCTCCTGGCTGCTGTGTATCACATGTCGACAGCTTGTAATCTCCAAGGTGAGTAAGCAAACTGTAGAGTGCAACAGTAGGGTTCAAACCACAATCATTTTCTCATAGAGAAACTGATTTGTCACTATAACACATAAACTTTTCGATACCTATTTACACTACCTATTTACAAGACCTCATCACCTAGACGGCCATCGGGACAAGACCACGGGAACCAGATGAGTCCTCTGCACAATCTGACTTTGCTGCAACCTAGAATAAAACTGCTGGCTTCATCTGGCCAGAGGAGAACGGCACACTATTTAGACACACTATTTCCCTGTTTAATACTGTAATGCTGCTTTGACACTATCTGCATTGCAAAAAGCGCTATATAAATAATGATGACTTGAGTTGACTACTGTTCAAGAGTTTAGGGTCAGTAAGATTTTTTATTTTATTGAATGCTTTTATTCAAAAAGGACATTAAATCGATTTAAACGAGTTAAAAAAAATATTGCTCCTTTTAACTTTCTATTTATCGAAGAATCCTATAAAATAGCAGTGGGTATGACGTTTCCACAAACATATTAAGCAGCACAATTGTTTTAAAAATTAATAAGAAATGTTTCTTAAGCATCAAACCAGCATATTAGAATGATTTCTGAAGGAGAATGTGACACTTAAGACTGGAGTAGTGGCTGATGGAAAATCAGCTTTGCCTTTACAGGAACAAATTACATATTAAAATATATGCAGATAGAAAATGGTTGTTTAAAATTGTAGTAATATTTCACAATATTACTCTTACTGTTTTCTTTTGTGAATGGGGGGGGGCTTCTTTTAAAAACATTTAAAAATGAATACAAAATTGTAATAACTCCAAACTTTTGAATGGTACTGTATACAGTATGTAAATGATAATTTAATATTATTGAGAAACTATTGTTTATTACGCCAAATTAATATTTGTTTTTAAGTTTTAAAATGTAAATGTATGTATTTCTGTAGTTCATACAACAGAGCATAGCACTAGCAATGCCAAGGTCATGGGAAAACATGAAATGATAAAATGTATATAGTATCTTGAATGCAGTGAAAGTTACTTTAGATAAAAACGTCAACCAAATGCATAAAAGAAATGTAAATATGTGACGTGATATATTTTTACATCATCAACCAAAATTTTAAGATAAATATCTTCAGATGGATGGATGGATGGATACAGACTAGTATTCTTTTAATTTTTTTATCAGTTGAACGAAAAAAGTATAATTATAATTGGCATTTATTTATTTTTTTATTAGATGTCTGTGAGTACTGTACATAACTACTTGATTGTCATTTATCTTCCTCTTGCAAAGTGCTCTCTTCTAGCAACTATCCAGTGGGTGCCAATATAGAGTGTCCAATAAAATGGGTTTACTTTTAGTAACGATTAGACAGCAACAAAACTGACACTTTTTTCCCATAAGTGTGATGTGATGCATAGTCCACAGTGATCGTTTTTCTCAGCTTATGTAGATTTTTAGCAGAGCAATGGCAAGAATTGAATGGGTCTTTAAATTTCAGCTCTTTAAATTTCAGACAGAGGATGTGGTGCATGAAGTCAGTGCCAGTGATTTAAACCTGACATTTTTACTTCAGTTATTTTACAATACGTCTCTCGGCTTGTGCTTTAATCTCCCCAGGCGTTTGAAATCAGCGTCCCTGTAGATGGAGGGAAGGGCAGCAATAAGAAAATCAGTTTCACAAACCCCTACTCGTCCTCCAGAGTATTCAATCTGCGCACAGATCGCCCAGACCTGCTTCAGTTTAGAGAGGAGCAATTTCAGGTGAGAGGACCCAAAGCTAATTCTTGCTCTATCAACAGATCTCAGACTCTGTCAGGAGGCCTTGCTGTTTAACACTGAAGAAGAACCATATTTTGAAAGCCCCATTCAACAGAAAGGTGTCTAGAGCCCAGAGGACAAGGATCTTGACATGCCTCTGTCTAGGAATCAATTTGTGTCCATCTAAACTGTCATTCTTAGACACGTCTCACAGTATGTGAAGTTCTCAGTATATTGGAGAACTCAATTTGTGCCCTGGCTCCTCTCGCAATGCCGGTCCCCTGAGGAAACCATAAAGCTGCGGTCCAAAAAAATGGGACAAAAAGAGAGAGATTCTCACAGTTGGGCTGGGAACGTCAATATCTTTCACCTTGGGGGCTCGGAATGATGCGTGTAGGTCTTACAGCTCTACGTTAGACTTCAATTAAAAGCTGTTAATTGATTAGGTGATCGATACACGACCGTTGGCTATTACTCCAGATGGAGACAGAGAACATTAGTTAGCCACAGGGACAGAGTGTCTCGGATATATTACTGTGGCTTTAGGGGTCACAAAGTCATTTTTCCTGATCATCATTTTGCAAAGAAATGGTGTAAAACAGAACGGGGTAAAATGTTAATTTCATCATTCAGTGCCCTCATCGATCGCTGTATGGTTTAGTGAGTTTCACATCCCATATCTGGGCAATAAATAGCGAAACAATGTAAAATATGCAAGTGACAGTATTGAACACAACGGATTAATGATACCTCAGCGTCAAATAAAAGCAGTGAAGCTCATAAAGAAAGGAAATGGCCTGTTCCATTTTCTTGCTAGTCAACACGGCTTCAATTATCTTCTCTCGCACTGGATTTATGGCGTCTATATTTTTGAGAAATGCAGCCAGAGATGTTGCTTTTTTCCCTCTTTGAGAAATAACAACTGTGTCATCGTAAAATAGGCGCAGAGCCAAAAGACAACGGAAGAATCGATACGTGCGTGCTTTTGAGGAGATTATGAACTAAATCCTCAACTGTGTTCCATATGTCTTAGTCAGCCATTAGAGATAATGTATAAAGACAAAGCGAGAGCAATTTCTTTCATCTTCCTCTAAACACTGGAGTGCAATTTCTGTCACAACAGAGCTCAGGAATAGGAATTTAATCGTATGACAACAGGAGATTTGGAGTATAGTCGTATATGGACCACTTTTCGATTTTTATGGTGCTTTTGCATACTTTTTGAAACTAACTGCATTGGGGGGGGGGTTGTTGTACAGTTGTCTTTTAGTGTTCCATGAAAGAAAGAAAGTGATACAGGTTTAGAATCATGACAGAATTTTTTAATTTAGGTGAACATTTCCTGTAAAAAAAAAAAATCTGATTCTTTTACAAACAATGATTTAGTAAACAGAAAATAAAATGAGTATTGATCGTACTGTATTTTATTAAGGCATTCTGGCCTGACTAAAGAATGCAGACATTATAGAACCAGCTTTGTCAATTTTAATTAAAACTTAATGAAAATTGATAAAAAATCATTTTTGGTCATTGAAATAAAGCTGTAAAATAAAGTATACGTATTGGATGAAAAAATGTAAATATATTAGAGGAAAAACATAAATGAAAATTAGAAATGCTGCACTGGCTACTAACCTTAAGTATGAGAATTACTAAAACATAAAAATAAAGCTAAATAGTATTTAAAAAATAATAAAAAATGACAAAAGCACACAGAAAATTAAAACTTGTTTAATAAAACAAAAAATGTATATATTGTAGGGTTTTTCAACTCAAAAAGGGAAATATTTATGACGAATTATAACTGGTTATGATTCATAATAAATATTTAGATTAGATCTTTGAATTAACTGTAGCAGAATCAATATTACCATTACTTGATCTGTCCGTCCACCGAGCAGACTATATATTATATATGTATATACTCCTTTTAGACTTGCACTCTATTCATTTAAGTGCTTGTTTTCTTTCAAAAGCAAAAACAAATACTATGTTCGACCTGATTCTTTATTTTGACATTCCTGTACTTTCAGTGTGTGCATATGTACAAACACATACCTATTCATTTGTGTGTGTGTGTGTGTGTTTTAGATTGGGGGAGGGGAGCTCTACACCATCGGCCTGCGCTTTGCTCCGAGTCAGAACCCTGGCATGGAAGAGATTCTCATCTTTATCAATGACAAACAGGATAAGAACGAGGACACTTACTCTGTGTTAGGGTTCAGTACCGATAACACAACACATCACCCTGCATTACAGCTGCTGCTTTTGCCCACAAACAGACCTTCAACCAGCAGATCGATGTGGATTTACTCGCATCATGCACATGTACTTTTGCTTACACAGTGTTATAAGTTGATCGAAATAAGATTGAAGTACAGACCAAACATACTCTATATATACAGTAGTCAACATTTGAAGTGGATCAAAACCTTTCATCAGTTGTCCTAAAACCAAAATGCGTTCTTGTCAGGACAACTTTAATGAACTTTTTTGATCCACTTCAAATGTTGACTACTGTAAATGCAGACAGTAAGTAAGGTTAACTCCATCCAGCTCATTGAATACACTGAGTAAAGCGTCTCTCACGTGCGCTGGAGTAAAGCTACCCTGCGGTGCTGCAGGCTGAAACCGAGAAGAGCTTCTGATGCTCATATCGGCGCTCTTGATGTGTGTGTTTATCATTACGCTGAATCCCTGCTGTGATGTGTCATTAGCAGCGGAGAGTGGATGGCCACTTGCCCAGGACTTCAGCTCTAGATCTTCAAACAGTGAGACGGGTTTGTATGACCAGTCATTTTATTTTATTAAGTGTTCAGAGTGTTACGTTTGCGCTCACTGACAATAGAGTGCTTAATTTGGGGGAAGAAAATAGTCATCCTTCATTCTTTGTACTGTATTTTTTGTACTAGCATCAATAAAAAAGTCTCTGATTTGTATGATTCATTGTATCAATGACGACATGCTGTGCTTTGTGTTTGTGTGAACAGTATGTGTTTGCAGTAGCTCTGAAGGGTTTCCATTAACATCTGTGGACTAATCTCCTGGCTCCTATTAGAGCTACAACTGTCTGAGTCTGACAACAACCAAATAACCTGCCAACTAACCAGTGCAGAGATGGAAGAAAATAAGAAAGCATAAAAGACAGAATGTACATGAAATATACTGTGGAGTGTGAAAGTCTGAGACCGCATTGAAAATCTAGAAACGTACAATCTGGTGAATGGTGTCAAAAAAAAAGAGAAGATAAAATGATTCAGAAATATTTCAATAATCAAACTAAAAAAACTACGCTCCATTTGGCAAATTTTAGTTTAAACTAAGCTGTCATTTAGTAAGATATCCTTTTTCTTTCTTTTAATAAGCAATTATTACTTTTATTTAGCAATGATGTATTAAAATGATAAAAAGTAAAGACATTTATGTTACAAAAGATTTCTATTTCAAATAAATGCTGTGCTTTTGAGCTTTCTGTTCACCAAAGGAACCTGAAAAATGTAATAAGAAAATAGTTGTTTTCTTTTTACTTTGATATGAAGAAATGTTATTTGAGAACCAAATCAGAATATTAGAATGATTTCTGAGGGATCGTGTGACACTGAAGACTGGAGTAAATAACTGCCAAAAATTCAGCTTTGACATCACAGGAATAAATTACATTTTAAAATATTAAAAAAATAAAAACCGCTATTTTAAATTGTAATAATATTTCACAATATTACTGATTTTATTGCATTTTTTAGATGAATGCAGCCTTGGTGGACCTAAGAGACTTCATTAAAACAACATTTAAAAATCCTACCCACCCCAAACTTTTGACCGGTAGTGTATATGTCTCATAAATTTAAAGAAATAATATTTATTATAACTTGGGTAATTAGGTTGAATTTTACCTTTTTGTATTGGGGTAAAATAGAGGTATCAGGGTTGCATGCAAAAGTTTTATTAAATTCAGGCAGCTTGAGTGCTGCTCTCATTAAAACAAATGGGGGATTAACCAAATAATAAGGATACTTTTTCAATTCTGCTTTCAATTCATTCCAGTTTTTCACTCAAATGGTTATGCTGATAATCTAATTTGTAATGAAAAATTTATGAAATGAGAAAAATGCTAGACAGAAACATTTTCACTAGAGCTTTCAAACTTTTAGACCCCACTATATGTGTGTAGAAGTGCGATAAGTCTTCAGTTCTTCTCAGGCCTATTGGTGCCGAGGTTTTCTAGGCTATATGTATTCTGTGTTTATATCCCAGTATCCACAATGGCAGAACAAACATCAAACAGCGATCACTCCCAAGGCCCTTGAATGCTTCCTAAAGACCGTGCACTTACCTTGGCACTCCCACTCAAACACTTCACAGCTCATTTCAAAACTGGTGAAGTGCATTGTGGGATTTCCCTCTCGGATGTTGTTCAGAGAGGCCTGCGCTGTCCACACACTGTTGACATGCTGTTTGTAGAGGGGTTTTTCTCCCCAGCGTATGCATTTTTCCTCTGACACGCACACTCAGAAACACAGTCTCTGCAGAGACAGCGCCTTGATGTTGTTAGGTGCTTCTCGGAGCGCTTTGCTGCCGCTTGCGTGCGAGCAGAAGGAGTAGGAAACGCTATCAAAGACCCAATGAAAATGTATCATCTTTCTCCGAGGTGCGTCACGAGGTCTTAACCGGATCGCTCGCTGTGCGCGTGTGTACAGAAATCTGAGCGCTGGTGTGAAATAGTGTATTTTTGGTGGGTGAGAATGAGAAGATTTGAAAGTGCGAGATTCGAGAAGACTTGAGCGGAGGGAGGGAGGGAGCGAGGTTGATGGAGAGGTGTTGAGACGACGGTTAAAACGAGCAGCTCTCTGGTAGAGCGTAGGATTAAACTCTCCGTCTCTATCTCTCTCTGGTAGAGAATAGATGATCTCAGCAGCAGTTAACGCAGTGGTGTCTTAATGAGCAGATCTGGGTGAACATATGGAGCGTGTTTATAACACGCATCAATTTCCTCCCGTCGTCGTCGACGTCGTCATCACCACCTTGTTTCTCTTTCTCGTGATTCTTACGGGCCTGTAGGGGGCAGCCTTTACCATGACGGAAGAGAGAGCGTGAAACGGGAAAGCAATAAAACAGAATGCCTGGAAACCACAGATCTGATGGTGGGTGGGTGTGGGTGTGTGTGTGCGTGTATCCAAATAACAGCCCCTGTCTTTTCTATGACACATGCTGTCCCTCACTCTTTTTCATTTGGGCTCTCTGAGGTTTCAGCTGTCTCTGAGCTTAGGAGAGCCTTTGTAGCTTTAGATCTGTTTTATTTTGATTCAAGTTCAGTACATTCAAGGATATATTGCGGCTCGGGCTGAAGGGATCATTGCCCGGGGCCAGCGACTGCCTGGGGCCTCACGTCCTGCAAATGCAAATGTTTGAGTTTGTTATTATTGTTTTTGTCATTGTTGCAATGCATTCATTTTTTGGGGGGAGGAGGGGGGTTGAATTCTTTTATTTCTCACCTTCCTACTGTTTCTTATATTTGAGATTTTTTTCATAAATTGGACTTTTCATAATTAAAGGGATAGTTAACCCAAAAATGAATATTCTGTCATTAATTACTCACCCTCATGTCGCTCCTAATCTGTAAGACCTTCGTTCATCTTCGGAACACAAATTAAGATATTTTTGATGAAATCCGAGAGCGTTCAGAGTAGAAGAATTGTTGAATAAAGTCGTTATTTTTGTTTTCTTTGCGCACAAAAAGTATTCTCGTAGCTTCGTAAAATTGTGGTTGAACCACTGATGTCACATGGACTATTTTAAATGTCCTTGCTACATTTCTGGGCCTGGGGACATTTCAGTTGCATTGCTGTCTATGCAGGGACTGAGAGATCTCGGATTTCATAAAAAATATCTCAATTTGTGTTTCGAAGATGAACAAAGGTCTTACAGGTTTGGAACAACATGAGGGTGAGTAATTAAAGGTGCAGTAGGAGATCTTGGAAAACGCTAACTTTAGCCTGATTTAGCACTGAAAGCGAACGAACGTCCCACCCTCCCTGCAATCGCCGTCCAAAGCCACGCCCCCTGAACGCATATACGCTGACTCAGACCAGAATACCAGAGACAACATTACTACAATAGGCTACATCAGCGGTTCCCAATTCCAGCCCATGTTCCGAAGTTAAGTGAACTTCAACAGATTTCCCCTGCTCAGGGAGTAGGGAGCAATGAACACTGTGTTATCATATCGATCGGAACACAGTTCATGCACGAATATAGCTCACTTCTAACGAGCTGGTTATCTGAATTGGGTGTGTTAACTAAGCGAGACATGCAAAATATGCAGAGCGGGCGCGAGGCGCAAGGACTGGGATTGGGAACCGCTGGGCTACATCATGTGTCATTCACCGGTGAGAAAACTTTAAAAGTACTACAATACCAGGAAGGAAGATCGGGTTGTTGATGTTTGTCTGCCATTCT
>NW_015665129.1:1986626-2033553 GCF_001515625.1 Sinocyclocheilus rhinocerous
ACAACATTACTACAATAGGCTACATCAGCGGTTCCCAATTCCAGCCCATGTTCCGAAGTTAAGTAAACTTCAACGGATTTCCCCTGCTCAGGGAGTAGGGAGCAATGAACACTGTGTTATCATATCGATCGGAACACAGTTCATGCACGAATATAGCTCACTTCTAACGAGCTGGTTATCTGAATTGGGTGTGTTAACTAAGCGAGACATGCAAAATACATGCGCGAGGACTGGAATTGGGAACCGCTGGGCTGCCTACATCATGTGTCATTCACCAGCGAGAAAACATTAAAAGTACTACAATATCGGGATGTGAAGAGACTTTCAACCAGCATAACAAAAAATGTTTCTGAAGACAATCACCTATTGCACCTTTAATGACAGAATTAAAATTTTTGGGTGAACCATGCAAGCCCACATCACATCGAACAGCTGTTGACAAGTGAATTGTAATACTTAGCTTTTTATAAATTTACAGTTATGATATAAAACATAGAAGTATAAAAATATTGAAAAAATAAAAAGTTTGATAGTGATTTTACGTTGTAATCGCAATGTAAAGTTACAAATATGAGATAAAGATTCCTTTCCAAAAAAGAGACAAGGTTTTTCAAATATTCTTAAACCACTTCTTTTGTGTATTGCATATGCATTTTTTAATATTTATTGGTTGTCATTTTCACCTTTATTATGATAGGACAGAACAGAGCTGACAGGCAGCGAAGTGGGAGAGAGATAAGGGGGCGGGATCGGAAAAGACGCCTGTAGAGCAACAACGCTGTATGTCGGCGTGCTGCCCACAAGGCTATCGCCACCGACTGCATATGTTTTTTATGAATTATATTTGTGCTTGTTTAAAATTTTTACAAATGAACTTAAGACTGTTATACTTTGTTGATGTAATATTTCTCAATTTAACGTTTGATCAAAAGTATTTTCCTGCTGTGAATGGTAACAACATAAATTCAATTTTCTTTCTAGGCCTACTGCAAAACTTAAATGTGTAATTCGCTCTGTTTCGAAACTGAATAACCACCCATCTGAGTAATTTACCTTGAAAATATTGGAAATATGACAAAAACATGTAGGTAATTGATTTTTTTCAGGTGGTATCAGGAAGTGAATTTTCTCCAAACCCCATTTTCTCAACGTATCAGTAAAATGTGGAGTAATAGTTCACCTTGAGAAAAGTCTTGTCCAGAAGAGCACTCATTAAATGATTTTCAGAGACTGCAGCCTGACTATCTCAGTTATTTAGTTCTTTTTTGAAATCCACAATACCATTTAAAAAAAAACCTATATATATTTGTGCTCCATTTATTTTCGTGTTGATTATATTTTCAGTATTTTGGCCTTGGTTTATCCATTTAGAGGGCTCGAGAGAAGAGGAAAGGACCTACAAAGTAAATTCTGGATGGTCTATTGAGCTTGCTGGAGGTAAAAAGAGCATCGCTTTGATGCGGAGACGGGTCAGAATTAAACTATGTCTGGTCACACATATCTCCTGATGATGACACACAGGTCACAGCAGAGATTCATCCAAGTCACAGCAAGTCTATACTTTTAGGAAGTGTTTTTTTTCTGCCAACGATGCTTTAAATTCAGCTGTAGGAAGTGTATTTAAGTTTTGACACTTTTTAATGGAATATTACATCATATCATCTAAGCCAGGCTTTCTTGTGTTTTCAAGGCCTTAGAACTAAGTATATGAATAATGTAAAAGGATTAACACCAAATGAAATACCTTGAAAATATTTCTCTATGTTCGAGTTAAGTACAAATCCGATTTGCGCATTCATATCTTCAGAAAAGTTTCTGGCCTTGGTGATTTTCTGCCTAAAGCTTCACAAAGCTATATTGTAGATGATGTGTACAAAAGAAAAAAGATGCTAAATAGAATGTCTCAATCTCTTTTTATTCTTTCCCAGCAGTGTCCACTGACAACAGCCTGTCATTTCTGTCACAGAGACTGGCACAAAGGCAAAAACAGATCAGAATTCCTATTGTAAAGATGCAGATGTCACCACTCCTCAGATGATCTGTATGCATTTTGTTTATTTGCTCTCTTTGAGAAGCACTCAGATAATTACATGATAATTGCAAGTAAGTACATGATAGAAAGAGCATTTAGCAAATAAGAAAGTCGCAACATCATAAACAGGCAACAACACTGTGCCTTTTGGAAATGTACTCTAATTCACCTATAATCAAATAAGTCTGGGCTCAGACGGAGACAAGACCGCCATATAGTCCTAATTACAGCTCATAGCACTAATTACAGTGAGTAGTTACCTCTCCTTGACTGTAGTGAGACTTTCATTTGCATTTCAATGATGATATTACCAAACCTTTGTTTTGCACATTCTTGTATTCATTAAATGTTTTGGCACTTCAGACCATATTGAAGCCTGTTTCAGCCTTAGAGTGAAAATAAGCATTTGTCAGATAAAGTTTAAAATACGAAATCTAAAGAAAATTAAATCTGAAGTCACAATATAAAGTAACAGCTGCACTTTTTGTTTCGCATAATTGTTACTTTAAAGCTCACAATGTGAAGTTGAAAGTATGAAAAAGTTGAGAGATATGAAGTGGCAATTATCTTTTTGTTTGCTCTGCCGTGGAAATGGCATCTATAGGACATTCTTATATATAATCTATGCAGTCAGAAATACTAATTCTTCTGTTAGAACTTGTGGTAACACTTTAGTTTAGGTAGCAGTTCTCGCTATTAACTAGTCGCTCATTAGCATGCATATTACTAGCATATTGACTGTTTTTTAGTAGCTACTTAAAAAGCAAATATTAAAGCCTTATTCTGTATGAGCATATTTTGATCCCTTAATTCTACCCCATAGCAAAACTGAATAACTACCCTACTAACTATGAATAAGCACCACATTAGAAGTTTGAGGCAAAAGTTGTAGTTAATAGTGCAAATTGGTCCTTAAAATAAAATGTGACCGAACTTGTGTATTATTTGAGCTGTAAAGCTGTTTAATTACACATTTACAGTCAGGGTTGTGAAATGGGATATAACTTTACACAGAAAATGTTAGTGATTTTTTTTTAAACATCATATTAACACATATGTTAACAGTGAGTATTTTAATGTTTATGAATTGCCCTCATTCACTTCCAGTTTAAGTGCCTCACAGATTTTTGTTTTTTAAAAGAAAAGCAGTGAAAATGAATTTTTGTGCTAATAAACTTCATGCCACAAATGCTGTTGATTGATTTTAACTTCGACTGAACCCAAAATATTCTTTTATTACGACACCTTAGTTTGAAACCTCTCGGTATCTCCAGTTTTTCATTTCTGTACTGAGGCTTTCCGGTTAATCAGCTTCAGGTGTTTGCCAAAGGTTTATGCTGAATCTTAAACATAGTGAGCTGCATAAGAAATATCTTTAATTAGGCCTCTGTAATAAAGGTTCAAGCCTAATTAGAGCAGCGCTGGTATTCTATTACTTCAAGCAATGGACTTGAGGCATAGTCTTCATATTAGCTTGAACAAAAGAGCATTCAGCGAGCACATGATAATGAGTGGGATTGTTTGTATATATCTACAGCTGACAGTGCTGTCTCCTTTAACAATAGACATATGCACTGGAATGATTGTTTTGTGATAACTAAATATCTCTGACTGCCCAAGAGCAAATTGTAATTGTCATTTATTTTCAGGCACAATTTTGTTAGAGAGAGTGCGCTTGGATTAAGAAAGCAAATCTATGGTTTTTACTTGGCAAAGTGCCACAAAGAAATGCACAGCTTTTAATTGTGTGTGTAACCTTAAACAAAAGCTGGTGATTGTTTGATGTGCCAAACAACTAAAAAATACTTCCTTTATTTCCCTTCCAGGTTTTTCTGAATTGTCTGAAATGTTAGGAGCAAAGACTAAATCTACTGTAACATCAAAGTGAATCCAAACCGAAATTGCAGGTGATACATACTATACACTTTTTCTTTACAGTTGTACATGAATATGACATTCATGATTGATTGAACATAAAGCTTATTGTTTTCATATTAGAAAATGGCAGCCATTAACATAGCTTTAAAGATGTTTATACTGTGTGAATCATGTGCAGTGGCGCAGAATACACTAGAATAAAAATGTTTGCTAGGGTTAAAAACCGTGTAAAAAATATTTACTCATTAGTAAGGTCGATTTGAAATGGTTTCAATCTCCATTAGAAGGTTCATGGTCCACAAATATGAGTGAGAGGATCCTCACATCTACCTCTACGTGGTTCATGACCCACTCAGAAACACATTTGCTCATTTTGTTCTATCTCTCTCGGCCACATCAGCAGTGAGCAGCACTCTAGATCAGATTCTGGTGCACAGTGAAAGCGTGTTTGATCTTTAGCTGATCATTAAATGAAATCTCTGCATGATGTTTCCATCTATGTTCAGTTAGATATAATAACCTCAAACCCCCTTCAGGGTTTTTTCCCCTGCATTCCCCAGCCTCTGGCATTCCAGTATTAATTTCCAACAAACTACCAAAGAAACTCCTAGTTGGGTTTTAATTACAAGGTCTTTGTTTTTAGAAACAATTGATCCACTCAAGACAAAATGCCCTTTTATGCTAATAATACTCGGCTAGTGTGTTACCGAGCCTATTCATTGATTCTGACATGCAGGAGTTCAGAAGGAAAGTCAGGGGAAATTAAAAAGAAAATAATAAAAGTCTGTAAAGCTAAGGGTGAAGGCTCAAATCTCTTAGGAGCATTGCAGTTGAGCTAGCATTTAATTGTGTTACTCATTCACATACTGTAACTCTGCATCTCTTTATAGTTTCCTGTAGCTTAGGTTACGGGAACATGTAGCATTTTTGGTCAGTGATGTTGTAGGATTCCAATAAAAGCGCAATGTACAAAAGTCTGAGACCACTCTGAAAATAGAAATTTGAAAATAAAGTTAGGATTCTAGGATTCTTGCAATTCTGAGTATAGAAGTTTGTAAATATAGTTTATAACTTGTCAGAATTGTAAGATATAAACTTGCAATTGCAAGAAAAAAAACGAATTGTGAGACAAAAAATTGCAATTACCTTTTTTATTTTTATTTAATGGCAAAAAACAAACAAAACCATATAGCGAGATTTAAATTCAGAATTCAGAGAAAAATATCAGAATTGCGTTATATAAATGCAGAATTACAAGATGTAAACTCAGAATTGGGGAAAAGTTTGCATCTTGCAATTCTGAGTTTATATTTCATAATTTAGATCCCCCCCCCCCCCAATTGCGACAAAAAGTCTAGATTGTGAGATAAAACATAATTGCCTTTTTATTTTTTATTCCGAGGCAGAAACTGGCTTCCATAAATGTTTGTGTGTGCTATGCATATGTTTTTTCAGGGCAGAAGCAAAAATAGGCTATAAATGGAAGGATTTGGAACAAAAGCAATAATATATTCATCCTCTTAGCCTGTAAGTTAATCCTGTTATGGAAGAGCAAATGTTTTACAGTATATGAATAGCCAATCCAAATGAAAGCACTCCTAAATTTAAATACATTTTGCATTGTCTTTTCATCTCTGGAAAGGGAAAATGAATGTATATGACTGAAAAAGAAAGGTATACATGGATGAGTGAGTTATTAACTAAGTCAACCAGTAGAACACAATGAATTTGAATTGATTACTCAATATAATTTGACTCTTTTTAAGGAAGTCATTTGTCTGTGTTTCTCTCTCTGATTAAATCAGGGGCTGTTGAGAGCTGGACAGTAGAGATTTGCTGCGTCTCATTATGAATGCTGTGTATTGGACGCACGGATGGGGAAAATGAAGTGGGCGAGTGGGTGTAAGTGTAAGAGCTGGTGACTGTGGGTGCAAACTGTCTGTCTCTGCATTATTCCAGTATAATTACAGCTCCACTCCTTTCATGTTTGCTGTATGTGTGATTATTATACAGATACACTGCATGTTTCTCCTGACCCTGATGCACACAAACACTTTTGAAGAAAACAGCATTCATCCACCACAGCAGCCAAGATGAAGTCAAAGATGTGTGTATTAATTAGCGATGGGTCATTCATGAACGATTCGTTCAATGCGTCCGTCACGTGACAAATGAATGAAAAACACAAGATGTGAACTTTCTCATAATTTTTCTTTGGCTGCATTAGATCGCATGTGAATGTGCACAGGGAATCTGGCTATTGAAAATATAACATATCAACTCTATTCAAAGGAACAAAATGACATTTTACTGAACGAGACTGAAAGAGCGAGTCGGTAAAATTATCCAATCTTTCTATCGCCAGTTATAATGTATTTATATAGATTCAATCTCACAGTTATTACCAGATAGCTGAACAGATGCATTTTGTTAGACAGTGACCATATCGCTGTAATGTAATGCCTATATGTTCTTGTAAGCAAACACGCTAATTAGAAAAACACCAATAAGTACATTATTGGTGGCTGAGAAGTGCTTGCAGAGCCACTCAGACCTGTTAGAAAGTGCTACCATGCAGAACAGAGGCAAGCGCGGCTCACATTTTCTTCAGAATAGATATATAGCTTTCTTTTAAAGTGTATGTTTTTTGAGTAATGAGTCATGCTTTGCAGTGCTGTGGACCTCAGGTGTAATTATCTCTCCAAACATAGATGGAAAAATGCGGCTTTGCTGTAAACAGCCAGAATAATCAAGACATGAGACAGCAGTGTTACCCTGTGGATGATGACAGAGCTCTGTCTGCTGACAGATATTATTCACTCCCTTTCTGTCTGTTGAGATCATTCTCAATAAATGATGAATTAATATTAATATTAAATTATTAATCATTAGAATTAACCACATTAAAGAATATAATTAATTTAAATATATTATTATTTAAATATTTTAACTGTAGTTTATACATTTATATACAGTGGTGGCCAAAATTATTAGATCACTAGTATTTTCACCAGCTAAAAAATGGTTTTAAGTCAGTTATTTCTATCTTTTGCTGTAGTGTGTTTACATTTCCAAACATTTATTTTGCCATTAATTGTAATAATCCAGTGAGATTTTGACAACAGCCAGTGCTCCACACAGAGATCTGATCTGATCATCATCCAGTCTGTCTGGAATGACATGAAGAAACAGAACAAACTGAGACAGACTAAATCCAGAAGAACTGTGGCAACGTCTCCAAGATGCTTCGAGAGACATACCTGCAAAGCTATCTGAGAAACTATGCTCAAGTGCACCTATAGGGCAAAAGCTGCCAAAAGACTCTGTTCTTTCACGAACAAAGAATGGCACTTTGTAAAATGGCAGACAACAAAGTTTTCTGCCTCTGAGAGACAGAAAAAAGCTTTTTCCAGCACTTCTCTTTCTTTACGTTTTGGTGTCCTGACAGTAATTGCGTAATCACTTTCCCCTCTTTAACACAAGACTCACCAGCATGTGTGTGTGTGTGTGTGTCTGGAGGCAGAGGAGGAGGGGGGGGGGACCCGTGGCTGTCATATGTTTAAGCGGTGGGTCCCGTGTGTCCCCAGGCCCCCTCAGCAGGCGGCAGCACCGGATCTGGAGGTGATCTCCCAGCAGGTAGGTAAGACTCTGTTCTTTCACGAACAAAGAATGGCACTTTGTAAAATGGCAGACAACAAAGTTTTCTGCCTCTGAGAGACAGAAAAAAGCTTTTTCCAGCACTTCTCTTTCTTTACGTTTTGGTGTCCTGACAGTAATTGCGTAATCACTTTCCCCTCTTTAACACAAGACTCACCAGCATGTGTGTGTGTGTGTGTGTCTGGAGGCAGAGGAGGAGGGGGAGGGGACCCGTGGCTGTCATATGTTTAAGCGGTGGTGTTTTTTAATCATCGTTTAGATTAGTGTAATTAAGGAAGCATATGGATGTACACCTGCTCTGGAGCTCTGAGTCACAGAGCTCTGCATAAAGATCCCTCACTCTCCCACAGGTTTTCACTTAAGACATTGCTTAGCATGACGTGCAATGTACAAACACCTTTTTTAAACGGATGACATAAATGACACAATTCCAACATTAGAAGGCAAGAAGAAAAATCTCATAATCCTAATTTACTCAGGTTGCAGGAAATCTTGTGCAGAGAGGAAGTGCTGACGCTCCTTTTTAAATTCAGCTGTCAGAGGCAGGCATGTTTTTTACCCAACTAGACCAAACTATACAAATAATACAGCCATATCTGACTCCCAAGTAATAGTTATGAAGCATATAGTTCAGGCTCAAAAATCTGACTGGATGAGTCATTATATTGGTACAGAATGTTGCTTGGCAACTACTGTATAAACACTCTTAATGAGCAGTAACTCTTATTTATTATTTTTGTTTATTTATTTAACTTTGCTGAAACGTTTATATAGTTCTTGCCATTTTTTAAACCCAATAAGTTTTAGAGGCTGTGCAGTACTGTGATTTTATTATAACTGTGGAGGTTTTAGGTTTTTCAACAGCACTCCTTAACTGTGCTAAATTCATTGTATTGCGTGTCTCTCATGGCTTATTGCTGTATTTAATTGCACACCAACATTTAATGATTACCCATCTAAAACGGCAAATAAATTATGACCAGGTTTGGGCAAAATCCAGAACTGAAAAAATCTTCCTTTCAATTCATAAGAGTGAATTTAAATTAAATTTGCCACATGCCACAGAAAATTAAATTGGCTTTGAACAATTAAAAACAATTGGGATAAATAGAACATACTAAATTGCAATTCAAAGAAATGTAACATTCAGCGTCATTCTATGAAATCAAGTGTTCTTCCACCCTGGAAGATTTAATTTAATCTAAATTAATTGTCAAATCTTTTCATTTTTTAAAGTCATTTTGTCAATGCAGCATTCAAAGTTGGTTAAGTTCATATTTTGTAGTTAAAAAGTACACGTATTGCAATACTATTATCTGGAGAGTTTTTTATGTATTTATGTGATTATAGTCTTAATGACTTTTATGATATAATATAATGACAAACATAATTCAGAATATTGCAGAATGGGATCTCCAGATGTTGCAAATGTCACTGTGTGATTTGTTTCTTGAGCGGTGCCTCATTTGACGCTTGCTGTGAAGACACAGATGTGTACAAAAAGCCTTTGAAATGGGCTAATACTGTTTAACTGAGTTTGATGTTGTGCATCACAAAGAAAAATGTTGCTTTTAATCCTAAACGAGTCATATTTGACTCCACTAATGGACTACATTGATCAATGGTTGTTTTTTGAATGAAAGCTGGACTTTTAAATCATTCATTTGGGAGAGATTCTGCTTTTTGTAGTTTATGTGCTTGCAATTATTACAAACACAAGTTAATTGAGGGGCTCTATGTAGTTCTACATAGCAAAGCTGACACTAAGAGACAAATAAAGTAAACTGAATGGCTTTCAAATGCCGTTGCACAGAAAAAAAAGAGAGATTTGTGCAAAACATTAGCAGTTTATTAGGCTCAAGCCATATTGTTCTTCGAACTTGTGTTTGATAGATAGAGCATGTGGCTTTGGTTGTACGCTGAAATATTTCCCACATTCACATTCTGTTCCGTTTTGAATATGGAGCCCACACACACACACACCACAGTGAGACTTTGTCATAAAAATGCGCGCTTTTGACATCACAGCCTGAGGATGTGACCACACTAAATCAAATAAAGCTTTATAATCCAGTGTGTGAAGAGGCTGAGCTTAGAGCTGAGGAGAGGAAACCAGATCCTGAGCGCATTAATTCACCATCTCGGCTCTGATGAAATCATATGACTGCAGGCAGGGAGTGTTATTTTGCGACAGGAAGTCATAGATGTCATTGGCGCAGCTTGCGTGTCAGTTTATTTATTCAGGTCTGGCCTCGCTGTGGCAGATGCGTGCTGTTTTAATTAGGACAAATGCCACCTAACAGAACCTCCGCTGGAGAGGAACTACAACGTGACGTTGTTGCAGCAGCTGATATGAATCAGGCGACACACACACACACACACACACACATACAGCGGTGCAGTGCGGTGTGTGTATGTGATCTGCGCTTTGTATTGCTGCCGATCTGGATGGCACTGATAAAACTAAGCCTGCGATTCTCGTTTAAGCTGCAGTCCCAGGCCTGCTAAGGAGCCGCAGTTATTCTGAGGGCACAAGCGCTCCGGGCCCCACGGTGCCCTGAGTCTCAGCTGAAGAATGCTGATCTGGGATCAGCTTTCTCATGCGCGTATAATCCTATTAAACTGGAAATGAAACCACAAACTGATATAAGACCAGTTATCACACACAACCCCCAAAGCATTCAGTCTGCATAATTACCAATAATGGTTCTAATAATATCTAGGACTAATTATGCGGATAATGTTTATCAGAATGAAAGGTGAGGTCAAACGCAATCTCAGAATAGATCCTACTGTAAGGCAATTAGCAGATCAACTTAAAGACTGATTCTAATCAAGAATTTACATTATATTTTAGACGTGTTTGTAAATGACTGTTAATATATAATGTATTTTTTGTTTTATATGTATTAATATAATAATAATGTTATTTCTTGCATGTTAGTACACTCAAAAAATATTAAGCCTTTTTTATTTATTTGTTAAGCAATTTAATTAATAGTAAAATTCCATCAGATTGAACTGAATAATCCTTACGTATTTTAAATGAATAATTGATCAATCCTTAATCAGTTATTCAATTAAAACATGTAAGGATTATACAATTCAATTTGATGGAATTTTACTATTAATTAAATTGCATAAATCTTAAAAACAAAAAGCTTAAAAATGTTTTTAGCGTGTATAGTACATTAATGAAACCGTAAATATATTTGATGGAAATATCATGAAAAAATAATCATCAGGTTGGACAGAATTTTTATATCATTATGTATTTCTTGAGTCATGACAGTCTAAAAACCTGATGAAAAGACCCTCAGGAGAGCTATATCTTTCCTGGTTCGAGCTCATCAAAATGAACCACATAGGCTCCACAAAGGGCATTTTTCATCACGTGTGTCTCTGAAATTCGCTGGTGGAGGTATTTAATCAATTAAAAGCCTGAGTTTAATGAATTCTGCGCCAAGTAGAAATCGCAAATGATGCTGGTAGCTGTGGAAACAGGTGCAGCGGAGTCTTCACACATTCAGAGCTTGTGACAGACTTCAAAGTCTGACAGAGCATTTCAACATCTCATCTGAAGAGTTTGACATAACAATGGGAAGTTTTAATGGTGCAATTTGGGATCCAAATGAGAGGGGCTCTTATTATACAAACTACAGAAATGAAGAGAGAGAATATGTTAGTGGTTGTGTGCTAGACACAATTTACAAGAGAAAGCACGGCCTTGCAGGAAACAAGATAACAGTTTTGAAATAATAAAAGAACAATGAACAATAAATCAAGCCGAGACAGATTTAGTGACATGTAGTATTAGATTGAATGTGATGTGACAAACTGAATGCAATTTTGGCTTTAATTTCTCAAATGAAGGAAGCCGATGTGAACTTGCAATGTTGAAATAAACAAAAGCAGAGACGTAAATTAATTCAACTTAAACTGTGTCTCTTCTTCTAGTCATAAGCATGCTGGTTTGTTTCCCAAATGTTTTACAGTTCTTTTCTTGCTGAGCACACCATTTAGCTGGGTTATGAAACATCTCTTTTGAGGGATTAGCTGCAATACATAAGGAAATGTAAATCTGCTCAGTGCTTTTCATCATGTTTAAGGGATAATATGCCCAAAAATGAAAATTCTGTCATCATTTACTCACTCTCATGTCGTTCCAAACCACATGGCTTTCTTTCTTGGGTAGAACACAAAAGAAGTTTAGCAGAATGTCCAAACTGTTCTTTTCAATACGATGAAAGAGAATGTTAACCACTTTCATTCTATGGAAAAAGTAGCTCAACAATAGCTCCTTTAGAAAGAAAGTCGATTTGGAAAAATATGAGGGTGAGTAAATGATCAAAGAATTTTCATTTTCCCTTTAATGGTGAGATGTGGACAGAAAAGACAATCAACCTGTCATTTTCAGTGTGCTCAATGGCTGTTCTCCCGGCCTTTGTCTCTGAAGTCAGCTATGCTGCTGATTACTTCATCGATATCTTTCTTGCTATTCATTCTTGATGTTAATCATTATCATTCCTCTGTCTATAATGACAGAATCCATAGAGACACCCAAGGCTGAAACACAAAATTTTGCTCTCACTCTCTCTTTGGGAATAAGCGTCACATGTAGATGCAACCAAAAATGAAAATTCTGTCCTAGTTTACTCGCCCTCGTGTCGTTCCCAACCTGCAACTTTTTTTCTTCCATGAAACACAAAAGAAGCTCTTTTAAATGATGTTAAGCAGTGATTTAAAATTTCAGTATATTCCTCACACAAAACTATCATTTATCTTCAGAAGATTTGTAATATAGCACATAAGTCATAGATCACATTTATGATGCTTTTTATGCTGCTTTTTTGGAGCTTGACAGGTGCACATCTAGCATTGCATAGAAGAAAGAAACATTCTTCGAAGCTTCTCCTTTTGTACTCAACGTGAGGGTGAATAAATAAGAGAATCTTTGGTCGGAACGGTCTCTTTAAAAACGTTAATGTTTATTTATCTCCCTCTGTGTCTCTTTTGTCTGTTCTCTTTGTCTCTTTCCTCTCTCTCCTCTTATCCTATCTGACAAGATGCTTCGGGAGCAGACGTACGCAGGGCTTCTGATAGTATGACAGGTTCATATTTCTCCCGTGTTTGGCTTGGCAGGCAGCTGGTGAATCTGGCAGGGGAAGACAGTGGGGTGCTTGAGTGTGGGTCTCCTGACTCCTGGGTAGAGGATACCTGCCTCTGCTTCTCTAAGTGGTGAGAACAGACAGCTCCTTAATGCTGCCTGTGATATCCACTGACACCACCTCCATAGACCTTCACCCGTGAACCTCATAGGTGCAAGTAAGTAACACATGCAAACGTATGACAAAGAGCTCAATCTTAATGTAGATGCTAGACTTCAGAAAGTTTTCTTTCAACTTTCAAAATGAAGTTTTGTTGTTGTTGTTGTTTTTCAGAATCTACTGAAATGTAGATGAGTTTGTTTCTTCATCAGAACAGATTTGGAGAAATTTAGTATTACATCACTTGCTCACCAACGGATCCTCTGCAGTGAATGGGTGCCGTCAGAATGATAGTTCAAACAACAGATAAAACATCATAAACATCCACAAGTAATCCAAATGACTCCAGTCCATAAGTTAATGTCTTGTGAATGAAAAAAACTATGTTTGTAATAAGCAAATCCATCATTAATCCAACTTTAAACTTTTGTTTCCAGCTAAAATAGTCTTCAATAGTCTAAAATAGTATCCATAATCGTTTTCTCCAGAAAAGTCACCTCACCTGAGTGCAATTCAAGCATGTTTTACAAGCAAAACCACTCCAAAACCGTTCTAAACAAATATTTCAGTGGATTTTGATGTGAGAAGACAACAGGGATAGATGGTTTAACTTTAGGAAGCACTGCTATGGATTATGGACTTATTTTGGCCAGAAGCAATAGTTTAAATTTAAAATGCCTTTTTGGATTTGTTTCTTTGTTTCACTTCACAAGATGTCAGTTGATTGTTTTTTACCAGCTTTTTGAACTCTCATTCTGAAGACGCCCATTCACTAAACAGAATCCATTGGTGATCAAGTGATGTAATGCTAAATTTTTCCAAATCTGTTCCAATGAAGAAACAAACCTATCTACATCTTGGATTGCCTGAGGGAGAGTACATTTTAAGTAAATTTTCATTTTAGGCGAACTATTCCTTTAAGTTTTCATGAAATGGAAGAATTTCCATTTATCCATAAAATAAATGTTAATGCCTGTGAAAGCATGCAATGTTGATCTAAGTTCATCAGTTCATCCATGTACAATTCATCCTTTTTTACATAGTTTTGACCTTGTAATTTTTAATTAAAATGATAACTCAATCTTCCAGTGAAATTATAGACTTTTTGCTGTGGACATAAGCCCAACTTCTCCAGTCATTTAGTTTACTTAAACCCTGATCTTTGCAAGTTTGCATTCAGATCTGCCTCCATCCAATCAACAACCGAGAGACAGAACCAAGACCCTGCCCCTACATTTTTTTTATCTGTTTCACTCATATGTATGTCAAAATATGGAAGCTAAGATTTGTTACTAATTCCTTTATATTGCAACTTTAAATAGATTTAAATAGATGTATTTTTCCTGTGTAAACTGATACTGTTCAGGATGGTTGCCAGGATATTTCTCTGTGGTTGCTAGGATGTTCACCCCCAAATCTCTAGGATGCATGTCATTTTTATATATGGATCAAGTCTCTTATTTATTGTGAACCTATGGTATTTAAAAAAAATATTATTTCACTTGTTTTTACATCCACAAGGCGAACATCTTTAGTGAAGTTGCTTAGAAAATAATAGCACACCTCTCCTTAATAAGCCGCATGATTTGAGGTATCATTCATGTGCGTGCAGGTGTGACTTTCAAATCCATTAACCCTAAGTATGAGCAATAATAATAGCGATGATTGCCTTAGAAAGCGCCACAAACTAATAATCATCATTCCCATCACAGCTCAGTGTTCTCAAGCGTGTAATACCAGTTTTCTCTCCGCCAGATTATTATATAAATGTTGCTCTACACCTAAATTTAATTAATACAGATTGACAGAAAGGAAAAAAAATACCCCTATAAGTATAACAAGCCTCAATTCCCTGAAAGTGTCGCGGTAAGGTAGTTTTGAATATCACCATTTTAAAGTGTGACTTTAATTTCCTTCTCAATGTCTCTCCTGTGGTTTAATTCAACAAGGAGTGCCTGCAATTCCAGACTGACCATTAGTGCTAGATTTAAAGGCTCTCTATTGCATTAGTATTCATATCTGTAATCCCATTTTCAGTCTGTACCCATGTTTAATCAAGTTACTAAAATGAAATCTTCAGATTGTAAAACTAACTTTAAGCCACTGTTTTCTAAGATATTTGGGGTTTATGATGTTTTTTAAACCTCTAAAAGCTTCCATCTAAGGTGCATTAAGATGTTTGGTTAAAGGTCATGTTCATGGCAGATTTTGATTGATTCTTGGGGATAATTACTCTTAGAAGTAAAGAGGCCCTGCGTGGCATTTCTTTCTCCATTATGCATGAAAACACAAGACCCACAAACTAAAAATCATTGCTTGAGTCACACAATAAGCATGTATGAGCTCTCCAGGGTGCTGAAATCAGGATGAAGGCTGAAATGTCAATGGTACCAATCTGAGCGCAGAGCAGCAGAGCTGTCCGTGGTTCTGAATTGAGCAGGCTTTGTGCAGTGCTGTGTGAGGACAGTGCTGTCCGTGGTGCTGATGAGAATGAGAACCGTTGATGTGGCCCTGCATGACATTCCCTTTAATTTGTCCCAGATGTGGAAACTCATATGCATACTTTAAACACACACACATTGACATTAATAACATGACAGTATTAGGCTTGATTCACACCACACATGAAACCCGAGTGTATTTATTTTGACGCTCATATTAATAGGATGCAGTAGCTTAGTATAACTTTGGTTGAAGCAGAGTTTTGGTGCTTAACACATTTTTTTCCATGTATAGACATTCTTAAAAGATAGATAGATAGATAGATAGATAGATAGATAGATTTTATTATTTAAATTTTGCATATCTTTTTGGATATACAAATGTTAAATATAGTTTGTAGTAATTCACAGTTACAAGCCCCCTAAAACAATTGAATAAATGGACATTTCATACAAATGCTCAATGTATTTTTATTATGCAGCATAAATCCTGTCAGGGTCAATTCTTGTGCCCTGTTGTTTTGCTAATGCAGTGTTTGTGTGTGCACTGTAAAACAGCCTTTAGTCCATGCATTACAACAGTATGTGTCAATATGTCCTCTTATTTAGTCTAAAAGCTGGCAGAACCAGACAGCATTTGTTTGCATCCAGTAAGAGTAAACACATACCTCTACTTTTCTCTGTTTATCAGCTCTCAGTGCCTTTCTGCTCATAGTTTATATTGTGAAAATGGAGACCACAGAGCTTCTGTCTATCAGAGCTTATATAATTACATCCTGACCTTGAGGCTATAGTTATTTCTCGTTCTTGCTTTCTCGCGCTCATATACATGGAGAAAGGAATCTGATAAACAACTCCTATTCTGACGGTTTTTGAGGACTGACCTCATCAAGCAACACTTTCATTCTGTTTTGTAGGTCTTGAGTGCAAACTCTGTGGGTGGATGCAAAGTGCTGACAAACATCCCTCTGATTGACTGAATCATTAAAAACTGTGTGCGAGTGCTGCCTGCCTCTTTGGGTTGAAATAATGAACTCTACATTTGGCTCGTCCTCATTTTTAAAGGGATAGTTCACCCAAAAATGAAGATCCTGTCATTGTTTACTCAGCCTCGTGTCATTTCAAACCCATATGACTTTCTGTCTTCTGATATTTTTGTTTGTTTCTCAAACAAACTTTTTCTTTAATGATACTTTTGTAATACTTTGCCTGCTTTTATACCTACTTTTATGATACTTCTTTTTTTTTAAAAAGCTTGAACGCTCCAGTTCCCATTCACTGTAATTGCATAGAGAAAAAAATAACAGTAAGTTCTTAAAATGTCTGTTTTTGTGTTCAACTGAAAAAAGAAAACTATGGGTTTAATAGACATGAGGATGAGTAAATGATGACAGAATGTTCATCTCCGTGTTTTTGTTTTCCTGCGTACAGAAACAGATCTTGCTTTGGTTAATGGTAAAAGATGACAGGATATTTCAACAGCAAGTGTTCTTCAGATAAATTTAGTTCGGAACAAAAGGTGAGACCGAAAAAGACAGAATAAGGGATGCTGCACATCTGGCTAATTTGATGTCAGGTCAGTTTGATATTTGGTGTCTGGAGAAACTCATCTCACAAGGAAAGTTGCAGTAGTGGGTTCAGGTGTGCTGGGCTACTTGATAACTCATCTGAATCAGATTCAACTGAACCTTAAGGAAAGTACAGTCACTTTGAACTGTTGTTGTATAAACTAATCAAGAAAATTTTCAAGAAAATCTTTTTTTAAGCAAACTATTACTTTAAATACTATTTAAAATACATACATAGTCCATGTAGTTCTATAAAAGTACACACAATATATTTTATTCATACAGTAATATACTCAACAATAATTGACATACAACTCTTTGTCTTGGTTGACCAGTTTTAATTCTCTACAAGTATCAAAGTTAACAGCTGCTTTTTTGTGTGCCGCTTTCAGTGATTGAAAGGAACTCCTGTGTCAAAGTGAATGGAGAAGCAACGCTTCATAAAGCTCTTTTTTCATTCCTTAATTCTCAAGGATGACTTGTATTATACTGCACTAACCTTTTATTCAAAGCTTATATGGATGATCTAATTAGTGGACCATCATGACAATGAGTTTGTTTTGTATAGAAAAAGAATACGCAGCATTCACACTTTCTGCTCACCGTGGATTTTCAGGGTTATTAATAAAAGAAGAGCTGTGTGTTAGCTAATTAAATGTAAGATATTTATTCCTTACAACATCTTTTTATGGGTAAGACATTTCTTGCATATGATTCTTTATGCATTCACAATCTTGCTGCTTACTAATTCACATCATAATCAAATTACCACAAATTACCGCACATGACCTCATGGCTTGAAGTCCCTTTGGCGAACCCAGACTTAAACAATAGAAAACAGTATTTTTGCTTTTTATAGTGCATTTAAAATGGAACCTCTTAGTGTGTTTTGTGAATTTTCCACAATGTTGTCATAGTAACAGGTGAAAGGCACATCAAGGCCTGTCAAGCACAGAGAGTTGAAACTTTGGAATTGTGCTCAGGAATTATGCACTTTCTTTTACTGCCATCATGTGTAACAGCATTGCATTATGAGTTTAGATGTTTCTATTGATTGTTCACAAATAATTTACACATTTAGAGGGAGTTTGAGAATAAAATAATTTCTAAAATAGATGCATATGTTTGGCGTTAAGTGTGTGTATTTGGCAGTTCAGTGTGGGAGTAGTTTATTCTTTCTGCCTGACCTGCTTTTTAAAGAGAGAGAGAGAATGAGAGTGAGAAAATGAGAGGGCGATTTATAAGTGTATAGGAGCCGTACTTTACATATTAAACTTATTACAAGCAAATCCTGACAGGTACACACAGACTGCAGGATTGTTTCATAGCAAATATTTGTGTAGTTGTATGCTTGCAGTTGGATATTTCTGTCAAAGGAAGTCACTGATACTACAAGAATACTGCATAACTAAGTACTCGGTAGGCAATACAGTCACCTGACGTGACCCGACCAGTTCTAATAAATCTAGCATTGCTGTAATGCAAAACATTCCATAATGCTTATTCAAGTAAATTAACATAATTGTGGCCTCATTGGCAGTAGAGTGACTTTATGATTGTAGTCGCCCACCTCCTGCAGGTACTCAAAGACAGAGGCAGACAGGGTGTATCCTTGGAGACCAATTCGAGTGCTTGAAATAGGGTTAAAAGGGGGCACGGAAAGTTCAGCCCATGCATCTTCACTCTGTAATATCACCAAGTCTTTACTGCGGGGCAGTGATCGTAATATAAGCCAGGCTGATTAATCATGTAAAATCTAGCCATGTTTTACCTATTTGGCTTATAACAGACATTTCATAGGCTCACTGAAAAAACCTGCATTTTTGCAAAACTTCCTGCATTTTTGCAAAACTCCAAAAACAATAGTAGTGAAAAATGAGTTAACAATAGTAGTGAAAATTTCCTCAGATGACTTTAGAATTAATATTAGCCTACTATCTTGTTGCTAGACTATTTTGCACATTGTTATAGACTATTATTTCTTAGCGGAATCTTTAAAATAATAAACACATAAAAAAGATTTTGGAGATCATTATCCAAAGATTATTGGAGTATATTTTACAAGAACATACTATTTCAGTTTCATTCAGTGTTACTTGACATTTCTTTGTAATTGTTTGATAAATTTACTAGCTATTCCTTACATGTTCGTTCTGTGAGATTTGTATTTTGCTTTTGCCATTTGAGGATATAATCTTTTTTTGTTGTTATTATTCTGTGGTGAAAAGGTTGTTGAACTACAGGTTTTGTAAACACTTGCTGATAGACAACAAGGTTTAAAGGAACATAAATGAGAACTAATCCTCATTAAACGTCTTTTTCATGCTCAAGAAAAGATTTAACAGATTTCAGTTTGTTTTTTTAAGTCTTGGCCTGTAGGTTAATGATTCTTATTTGGCTGTGGGGTTATCGCTTTCTCTCGCTGCTGACTACATCTATATTGTTAAGCGTGAACAGGAGACAGAGCTGAAGACCTTAATTAACTCCGCTCTAATTGTAGTGATTATCAGGACCTCAGGAGGAAGAGGAAAAAAAGAAAGAATCCAAAGCTCTACATTTTGAAAGTTTAACCCGATATGAAAAACGTCATGTTGATAAAACAGTGAGAACTTTCACAATGGCAGAAACATGAAAGTCTTTTGAAACAGATTCATACACTCTACCGTGCATGTGCCATATAGGGATATGATCAATAATTTCAGGGATACAGATAATAATATTATCATACATCAATGACAATAATACTACAGTAAAATTTGTAATGCTGGAAGCAGCATTAAAAATACTAATATTTCTTCTTTTACTACTTCTTATTGACTTCAGAGGATTTTATTGATTTATTGTTTTATGATGTTTTTTTTTTCATGATTGTTTCAGTAAGTCAGTAAGAAGGAATCTCCTTGTTTCTCTTTACAAGGTTTGTCTGTGGTATCCACTAGCAGCAGATTGATTCTATGAGCTGATAGCAGCCCTCTCTTCTATTTTGTGTCTTTAATGATTCTCATATGTCTCTATCAGGTTGACATTTCCCTGCGGGACATGTGTGATCTTCTGTCCACCCTTGTGTATGTATGTGTGTGTGTGTGTGTGTATGTCTCACTGAACCCTGTTGATCTTTAGCTTAGAGCGGCTTGAGTAGAAGCCTGATCAATTTAGAGCATGCTGTGCATATCAGAGGAGAGAGAGAGAAAATGATGGAAATAAAGAGGAAAAGAAAATGGTTAGATTAGGAGACAATGTGTTTTAAAAGCTGAAGTAAGAATGTCTGAAATTAATTAGTGCCTGTCATAGAAAGGAATGACAATGTAGGTAAAAACTACATTTAGCCTCAATTAAATCCACTTGTTTTTACACTGTGAGAGAGTGATTATTTAGAAAATGTTTTAATTCGTTTGAAAATGTCAACATAAAATGGCATTCCAAAGCAATTTACTTCCTTAATGTGACAAATTTATGAGTAAGCTACAATATTCAACAATGAAAAGTATAAGATGGGAGATAAGATGGTTTATCCACCGGGGATTGACTTTAAAGAGGCTTTTTGACCTGAATGTGAAGAATGAAATTTAAGTTCACTCTTGAGAGCAAAGTAATTCTGTGATGTTAGTGGCACAGAAATGACACACTTCAAGTGATCTAGTCTAAATGTACGTCCCTGTTATCAATCAGTTTCACTGTAATCATCCATTCTCTCTCTCAGCCACATTTTATTTAGAGCATGACTGAGCATCCACCTGACCAGACTTAAACTCCTGAGATTTGCATTAATCTTCTCTCTCTCGTAATTTTTAATAACCCTTGCGATTACATTGTCTCTCTGCACATTAATGATCTAATATTTCTAAATATTATGCTGCGAAATGTAAACTGTGGCTGGAAGACACGTTTTTATTGCGCGTAGATTTACCGTTGCCCCTCTTCTGTGGTCATTACCCTTTGTTTGTTTATATGAAGAAAAGTGAGCCATTCTGTTGTCTGTCAGTCTGCAGGGTTTCCATGGAAATGGCATTTCAAAAATGGAAAATTGTTGCTTTTTTTCAAGTGTCCAAGTGTCCATTTACTTAGGTTAAACTTCTGGTGCGATTGAGTGGAGCGGTTCACCTATGAATATGATTAGGTCCACAATTATACATTAGCCATATAAGCTCTTGGAAATCAGTCTGAATATGCCTCACTTGCCGGCAAACTTTGGCCTACCAAAACTGCTGACAGTTCACATCATGGACTTCTGTAAGACTTGGATGCGCATTTGGAATAGAGAGAAACGATCGTATTAATAATGCTGGTAATTTATGAATCTGTTTACTGACAGAACCCCTTTAGGAGAGCGAGTTTAAGTCAAAACACGGAACGCATTTGTTACAAATTAGCAGAAAACATCAAACATGCATCATCAGCAGAGATGTCCTGGCCTGCTTTAGGCCAAAACGTAGAGCTCACTCAAACTGTTTTGCACTGGAACATCATTTATTATGAAACTGCTACGTGTGGCATATTAATTGAACATAGCGAATGAATTACTGTATATTTCAATAACTGTGCAGAGGAAAGATAGAGGAATTATAACTGAACAAAGCCTTATTAATCATGGTACTTCTTTCAGTTTTTATCTGTTTTTCATTTCAGATCTTGTTTCACATGTCAGTCGTTTTTTTCCCTGGTAATTTTCTCAGAGAAGTTAAAAAAAAAAGGCAATCAATAAATATGTCCATCAGGGTGCCATGTGCTCTGGTACTAATACACAAAAATGTGTAATATTTAATAATTCTAATGTTGTAGTGTTTCTAATATATGTTACAAACTCAATCCATCTATAATTTGTTCTTCAAATGTGAAAGAAAAGAAAAGAAGGAACACACATTTCTAATGTTTTCATATTATACAGCCACAGATTTTTGTTTTTATTTTTCATAAGCATAGGGAGTTACATCAACTAATGAATTTAATTAACCTAGTTATACAGATTTTTGTTCAAAATAAATAATGTAATCTACAAGGATCTTTTCCTTTGTACCAGAAGTATTATGATAGAGTGGCCTAATTTCAGTCACAGCCAGGGAAATGTCTTATCAAATATCATTGAAACAACAAAAATAGAAGTATATTTTCTAAAATTGACATAACTCTTTGGAGGGTTTTGGGTAATGTGCGTTATTGCTGGCATTTTTTAAAGTGTTTTTTATTTTATTTTATTATTTACATAACTAAACCTTTTGGGACTTTATGTAGTATTAAACAGAGGCGGACAAAGTACTCAACTCCATTACTTGAGTGAAAGTACAGATACTGCTGGTCAAACATTACTCCATTACAAGTAAAAGTTGTAAAGACAGATTTTTACTTAAGTAAAAGTACAGAAGTACTTGCTTTTAAAAGTACTTAAGTACCAAAAGTAAATTTCCTTTTTTATGTCAATGCACTGTTTTATTGTTGTACGTACTAGTACTTGCAATACTTCTGAAGCAAATTAGAATACATTACACCTGCGGAATACACTGACTAGCTTGTAGTATATTTGGAATAAAGAGCTTTTAGAATGTTAAAAACACATGGGGCTTAAAAAAATGCTGGGAAATCTCTTCATGTAGCCCCACAAGAGTGATTACTGATAAACTGTCTGAAAAAAAGAAAGTCACGTTTTAGAGAAGAAAAAAATCACCTACTGACTTTCAAAGCTGCTACATAGTAACGACTTTCTACTTCGAGGATCTTGATAGAAATGTAGTGGAGTGAAAAGTACAATATTTGTCTTTCAAATGTAGTGAAGTTAAAGTCATAAGTTCCCAGAAAAAATAATACTCAAGTAAAGTACAGATACTCAAAAAGTGTACTTAAGTACAATACTCAAGTAAATGTACTTAGTTACTGTCCGCCTCTGGTATTAAACATGAACAATATTAATTCAGTGAAGGAATCTTCAAGACTAAGTTTTAAACCAGTACCTTGTTAGTATTTTCGCATGGAGGACGAAACCTGAAAAAATTAAAAAGAGATCCGATTAATAAAAGTTATTTGTTTGTGAATGGGAATAAACTTGGGCGGAATTTTTTTGATTCACTAAATGAATACCAGATCAAGATATTTGGGGTAGGCTATATGTTTTCTGATTCCCCGAAAAAAAACCGTCTTTGTTTTCGGAATGTTTTGATTCACTAAGAGGAATCATTCATGCGAATCATTTGGTCGTGAATGAGACTACGCCACTTGGTTTGTTTGTATGGACTCCATGTGTTTGCATTTATTTATTTTTACGTGCGTTACGTGAGGACAGATAAATAGAAAGACGTTTTATACGAATGTTGTGCAACACACTCTTTTATTCTATGCCATTCAACTTTGACTACAAGCTTGCAAATTGGGGTTTCGTTCGAGCGCTGAAAGAAAACATTGAGCAAGTAACAACGTGCATGCGCAAGAACACGATGCCCAGAAAGGAAGACAAACACTCCAGCGGTGTTCTGAAAAACAATGATTCTCACTTGATTGCCAAGCCTTTTCACTTTAGTCATTAGTGCTTCAGAGCTCAAAGGTTCAACACATTTATTTCCCTTCTGGATATGCCCCTCTAGGTATGTTAGTACTTTCACGATTCTAGTTTCAGCAGGCTTTAAACACTCTCCCCAATTTAGATTTGTAAGCCGGAGGACTCTGACCTTGTGTTTCTAAATCAGGATTCCAAAAATCTGCAGTGCTCTGAGGCCCAATGCAGCCATGGAAACACTTCACAAAACACCTATCAGACCTGCTCCCATTCAAACACCTGCTGCAGGAACCACAGCCTACCATCAGGGGTAAGGGCACTGACTTTATTCTCTATGGCACTGTTTTAAATGGAAAGGAAACCGAAATAGCCTGTAAGTGGAACAATGTGTGTTTGTGCATAAATGAGCTGGAGATCATTTCAAGTGCTTACAAATGACAACATTGCTTTTTCGTCTTGTGCATTTGCCTTAAAATGTCTTGACACTAAATGGCATCTATTAAAGGGATCATATGATGTTGCTAAAAAGAACATTATGCTGTGTATTTGGTGTAATGCAATGTGTTTATGCGGTTTAAAGGCAGGGTAAGCGATTTCTGGTAGCCAATGTTGATATTTGAAATCACCAAAACAAATATGCCCCTAGCCCAAAAGGGTCTTGCCCCTATTTTGATAGCTCCGCCCCACATATACGTACGCAACCCAGGCAACGATTAGTTCTGTGAAACAAAGCAAAACCAATGTTACACCGTGTCTACAGACGTGAGCGGCGCGGTGAGCGAAAGCCCCGGCTTAGCCTGAGCTGAAGCCGGGCAAGAGTGAGCTGAGGCGGCGGGGTCGAGAACGGCGGTCCTGGCGAAGGAGCGGTGAAAACGGTGAGGGCCGATCCGGCGATCCACAGCACTAAGTTGATGTATTTCCTCAGCGACCAGCACGGATCAGCTCTAGGCATGACGACGCGGATATCGTGCTCTTTTGGAAGGCCAAACAAAGTAGTTTCGCTTTCACAACGAAACATACAGCGTCTCCACGACATGGCGGCGGCAACAACAATACTACAGCGAGAATAAAAGTTACGCCGCATTTCTTTGCGTGAACATTTGGGCGATGTTATGCAAATCTTCCCATACAGTGGTGTAGACATGTGGGGGCGTGTTTAAACGAGGCGTTTTAGGAGGGTGTGGACCAGTCTTAACTTTTATAAAGAATATCTCTTTGGATTTGAGACTTTAGTCTTTGCAACTTTACAGGTTTTCTTTATCCACCAAGAGCTTGTAACACTCCAAAGAGAAAGGAAAAAATGAAATCGCATCATATGAACCCTTTAAGCAAACGGTTTTTGCTGCTGTACCTTTAAGACTCCTGTATGTAAATGATTTTAAAATTGGCTAACTGTAATCTTTTAAAGGGGTAGTTCACCCAAAAATGATGATTTTCTCATAATAAGTTGCAGAGTACGAAATGCGTTGATATGTAAATATGGGTGGTCATATGTTAACATGGTCATGGTTGTGACGATTATGATTTATTATGAATGCCTAATTTTAGCAGCTTAATTTCCATAAATTGTTCAAATGGACTAGGAGGAAAGCCGTGCTTTGTGATTATATCTTCACAAAGTATTTCTTCATAGTACATCAAGCTATTTTATTTAAAAAGAGCAAGAAAAACCCATGATTTGTCCCCCTTAATAACTTTAAAAGTAATGTAATTTTCATTTTGTCCCAGATATGTCGAGCCGCACTGCTTTTAAATGTTGGCATAAATGTGTGGTGTGAACTCTTTCTGGGAATTACTGTTACAGTCTGCTGCAATTTTCTTGGCAAACACACTATGACAACTTTAAATGTGCAGAGAGTATTTGATAACCATGTGACCGCTTACTGTGTGCAGTCTTGTATTTCCTGTCATTAGTGGGATCCTGAGGGAAACTAGTGGAGATGTCGAGGAGAGGTGTGAAGACTTTGGCAGAGGCTGTATCACAGAAGGACTCTCATTAGAAGAGGGAACATCAACACCAGAGACTGACATGTACAGTAAGGTGCCACAAACTCCTCGTGGAAGGTGTCGAACGAACGGCACAGCTACTGATCCTACAGTAATCCACAACTGTTACAGTTAACTTTTGAAAGTTGGAATGTTCAGTTCAAACTTTGATCTTGGTTACCACACAGTGATGAATGGCCAATTCACTCAAAGATTAAAAAGTCTAATCAAGTAGATCATACCAGTGGTTTTTATGACCAACTAGTGATTCGCAGAGTGGGAATAAGTGAATGCGTAAAAATTCAGTTTTGCTAGAGGGCATTTACATATTTGGGTATTTGTAGACATGTGGGGGCGTGTTTAAACGAGGCGTTTTAGGAGGGTGTGGACCAGTCTTAACTTTTATAAAGAATATCTCTTTGGGTTTGAGACTTTAGTCTTTGCAACTTTAAGGATCTTATCTATGCACAAACAGCTTGTAACACTCCAAAGAGAAAGGAAAATTTGAAATTGCATCATATGACCCCTTTAAGCTTTTTCATTCCCAGGCATTAGTCATTTCAGCTGTTAGTCCCTTACAAATGTAAATTCTCTCTGCTGAAAAGAACAACATTTAAGGATTGAGCTGGTTTGTGTTAATTTTGTACTTATCCAGCTGGGGGATCAGCGTAGCTTTGCTGTTTTTTAGCTAGTTGACCAAAGTTATCTTGCTGGTTAAGCTAGTTCTAAACCCTCATGGGGACACCAGCATACAATGTTTAGGACCAGCAACATATGCTGGTCAAGCAGGCTGCATACATCTTTTTGTTCTATTTCAATGCATAAGTGCTTCTACCTGACCAGGCTGCTCTAAATTTTGCTTAAGCACAGGGAGGTCAAAGGTCAGCTACCCTGTAAGTAGATATGGCATTTTGGAATTAAATGACAGTTAAATAATTCATGCAACATGCCATGGTTCTTGGGCATGCTCTGGGGGAACTTGTCTACTGTATAATTTAAATTGTTAGGCCTTTAATCAAGAGAAATATCAAATATTCATCTCTGCTGGAGACCACACCACCCCTGAGTTTCTGATCAGAGCTGCAGCGCCACATAGATTCTGACAGGTTCTAGAACACCAACACGTATTAAAAGACACACCAGCCACTGGGTTATTGATGTTTAACAGGGAGGAGAGTAGCAGCCGTTTGGGAATTCAAATGGCAATTCCCCTTTTAAAGGCCCTTTTGCTGAATAGATAAATATGGCTTCCACAGACCGACCTCCTACGTATGGGATTACTCCAGTTACTCTCAACTTCTTCAGAGTCCCAATTTTAATGTGTCAGTATGATATAAGGACATGTGGGTTATTCAAGAACATCAGAGCTGGGGTCGGCGATATGACCAAAGTCTTTTTATTTCACTGTATGAGAAATTTTCTATATAGCTATTTTTGTTTAATTTACTTATTAAAATATAAATTAAATAAACTTAACATGCAGTAAGACATACTACAGAAATCGAAAAATCTAGTATATAACTAAAACACTGAATAGTCCTCATTGAATGAATCAAATTTGAAATGATTCTTTAAAAATACAAAAGTGATTCAGGGTCAAAAGCAGTGAGAGATTTTCTTTGTTGATGTAGTCTAGTAAATAATCCGGTCTGGTAATTGAAAGGTTCAAGGTTATATTTAATTTTAATACATATTTTAATGCATAATATTAATATTAATTAAAAAATTCAAGAATGCATTTGAAATATGTTCTTCTTGACCCATATGCTACTGCTACTACTACTACTAACTACTACTTTTTTTTTTGAAAGTCTGTCTATTAACTGCTTTACTCATCTTCCACAATGATGTCTTTGAAATGGTTTCATTTGAGTTTGTTTTCAGCTAAATCAATATATGAATAATTTTATTACTTAATCATATCCTATAATTCATGTCTTTGTTTTTTCTTAATTGTGCATATCAGATGCAAGTTCAATGCATAGAAGGCTCAGTTTAGTATGTTTCAAGTATAACATTTTAAGAATCAGTTGAAAGTAGGTGTTGCTCAGTATTGTGAGATGTGATGCAGTGCTGTATGCTAAACACAGCTCTTTCCACACAGCTGGGCTTAGCAGTCTCTTCCCTGGGGACTCTGGACAGAGAACGGTGTTTAGAAACAAATTCCCAAGAGATCACACACTCCTGCAGGGAGCCCAATACACACTGTCCGAAAGCAGAACAAGACTAGGGCATTTGTTTCTTGCACAAGGGGATTGGGACAGGCTGAGGTTAGTTCTAAGGATAACCTCTGAGTTAAACTGAGGCATAGGTGTCATTTATGGTGTGGACGTTGGGGAGTTTTTGCCATGGCTGAATTGGTCCCTTGTGGCAGGTGTGTATTTATTGCAGAGGATGGATATCCAATTGTCTTAGAGTTTTCATTCCATTAGTGTGTGCTACAATGAGATGTGATCAGACATTAGTGGTTTGTTCTGCGGATGTTATCACTGGTGGAAAAAATTGTTTACATTACACTACCGTTTGGGGTCAGTCAGTACATTTTTTTGGTAAGTAAATTAATACTTTTATTCAACAAGGACGCATTACATTGATCAGAAGTGACCGTTCAGACATTTATAATGTTACAAAAGAAATAAATGCTGTTCTTTTGGAAGTATATTCATAAAAGAATCCCGACCAAAAAAATGCATCACAGTTTCCACAAAAATATTAAGCAGCTCAACTGTTTTCAACATTGATAATAATAAGAAATGTTTCTTGAGCACCAAATCAGCATATTAGAATGATTTCTGAAGGATCATGTGATATTGAAGACTGGATGTCTGCTAATGACTGCTGACAATTCAGCTTTGTCACCACAGGAATATATTAGAATTTAAAATATATTCTATTTGAATAAATCATTTTCTATTTAAATAAATGCAGCTTTGGTGCGCGTAAGAGGTGTTCAAATACATTTAAAAAAATCTTACTGACCCCAAAATTTTGAATGTTTGGACATTTCTAATCATAATATCATTTTTTTTTTTCCAATTTCAGTTTTATCATGGTAATGAGCAAATACTGTACTGCAGATATTTTTTAACCAACTTTATTTGTCCAAGATCTTGTTAAATTGTTTCTGCATAACGTAATTGCCATAACATTGCCAACATTAAGCATTGCCATATTAAGCGTGTTACCACTATTTGCTCAGTTAATAAAATAATATAAGAACTGATTTGTGGCTTCTGTCAGCCAGTAACCAGGCTGTGAATGATACTGAACAGGCAAGCACTTTGAAACCGATACAAGTGCATGTTTAAAAGTGATATGCGCCCTCATATGTGCCTTTATTACCTCAACATATCTCTCCGTAGCACCAAAAAATGAAGCGAAAAATGTGTCCTTGTTGGAATGGATCCTTATTGATTGCAATAAGCATGGCAAATGACCCCTGAGGTATTTTTAGATGCCGACCATATGACTGAGAAGGAAGCAGCCGCTGATTTCCATAAATGAAGAATGAGTGGCTTTTTAAAGCCTTAAGATGGATGTGTGCTTCAGGGTGGGTTGGTAATTACTTCTGCAAAGGGTCCGGACTGAAGGGCTCTGTGATTGAATTGTTTGCTGACGGAACGGCCTCTGCCATCTTTAACTTAAAGAGCAAAATGCCATAAATCATGCTCACAGATCCCAGTCGCCTCCCACGACACTCCTAATTTCGTTTGCCCCGCTTTTATTTCCTTAAAAATTTCTCACCATATAAATTGACGTGCAGCGTGAGGGAGATGAGAGGAACAGTAACGGTCGTTCCAGGCCTTTGCTGATACTTGGCTAAAGAATAATAGTAGTAGTGGACCTTTGTGTTCTTGCCAATACAGAGCCGTCATCAAATATAATTTAAATAATCACACTGTGACTAAATTGATAACGTAAGTCATGAGCTTAGCTGATACATGTGGGCTGTGAGTGATGGACCCTCAGGCCTCACGTGGAAAGCCTGCTTTTGATGGGAAGCGCTAAGAAGACCAAACCCATCTAATCCATTTCAGTAGTTCCTAATTTAAAAGGAAAGGCTTCAGATAAATGTACTATGAGTGTTTCATATTTTATTCATTTTTATCACAGATGCTACAACAACACAGAGAGTAGTATTTGCTGTAGTTGGTGTGGGTTGTCACCAAGAGCACTTAGGGTCACAATCGCAGTGGATGTGGCGTAACTGAAGAGACCTCTTGATGGAATTCCTCATACCAGGAAAGCTTATAAAAAGTTAAGTTAAGTTCAAGACTAATGAAGCACAGTTACTGTGGAACGTCTGAAACAGTTACTACATTTAATGAGACGAAGTAACTATGAAAGAAAATAATAACCTTATAAACCATTGTTATATCAGTAAGTTTATTAATTATCTGATACATTGAAACAGCTGCTGTGTAGATTACAATGTTGAAGTGAAACTGATGGCACCATAAACGGGAAAGTCCACTCAACATTAATTGACCCTGTTTGGCTGGAACACAAAATGTTCTCCTGTACAATTTGTTTTGTATTGGACCCTTTTTTGTTTTAAGGACAAATATTCTTCAAAATATCTTCTTTTGTGTTCCATAGAAGAAAGAAAATCATACAGACTTGCAATAACATGGAGGTGTACTTACATGTACGCAATGCAAATTTGTGCCGGCAGTGCTGCAGCTAGCATGTGAACATTGCTTTTAGCTTGCTCGCATGTCACAGGCCTCTTTCCTATTTCTGCATAACTACAGTGACTAAAATAAACTCCAGTTCCCTCTGGCATGAACTGGGACAAAGCCAGCCTCTTCCTTTCTCACTGCACTGAACATTAATCTACACAGCCGTGTCAGGCGCGAGCTACAGTAGCTTGTGCTCGCTTCAGCCACACGGGGTTCAGTGAGGGTGCCCACTGTCTGGCCTCTCAAGGCATTTAAAAGTTTACGAAGGAATACAGCTGAATTATTTAAGCCTCGTTTGTCAGTAAAAAATGGAAACAGATGTTAACCTTTTAACGTAAAAGCTGTTTCGTTCGAGGTGTGACCGTCACTTTGTGGTGTGTAAACACGTTTCGAAGAGTGTTGGGTGGAGAAAGCATGTGCTGTGACATAACTTGGATTAGCTCATAAAAAATTTATTAGGTAATGCGTAAATATTTATATATATTTTTTGATAAATAGTCATCTCGTAAAGAGATAGGATATCTCGTCTGTAGTAGAGTGTTTGTTAATTTATTTTATGTATTGTATTTAATTAAAGGACATTTTATTTATTTATTTAAGTAATTACTACATAAATCAGCAGTAGATGATGTAGCAAATTAGCTCAAAAGGGAAATGTATATAAATAATTACAATTAATTATAATTAATTACAATTATTTACCTCAGCTGCCAGTAGAAACTATAGCAGAATTATTATTACAATCAACTAATCTGTTCGTCCAGCAAACATTCAGTATAATTTCATATCAACTCTAAGAAAGGATATTTTCGTGGCCACAGAAAATAACTTGCTTACAGTAATGCATTAGAGCATGTAGCTATAGATCGGATTGTAAAAGGGACACTATACAAGCGGTGACAGAACCAGAAGCTCATGTAATTTGTGCACAATTTTTTATTAACTAAACACTAACACATACCTAATCTTGACAAACATACAAATCACTCATTCATGAGGAGGTTGAAAGTGGATGACTGAAACCGTTTGAGAAACCAGAGAATGCAGTTATGGAAAATGAGTCAGTTAACCACCTGAGTGAAACCATCAGCGCCGTTTTATAACGGGGTCAACAGCTTATCCTAAACCTCTGTTTCGTTTAGTTAAATGTACAATACTTGCATTGCCTTGGCCTTGAACGAGCGTCCGGATGCAGTCTTGGATGAAAGTCTTGATGGTTTGAAGGTTCGGTGGTGTAGGAGTCGCGATCACGTTCTTCCGGGTTTAGAGAGTGATGAACTCCAAAAAGATGTTATTCTGACTCTGTGGTGGTCGTGAGAGTTTTCTCCTAGATGTAAAGTGAAGAAGAGCTAAGAGAGACATCAGCTGAGATCCTAGGATCTTTGGTGAATGGAAAGTCAAGGCCCGAGGCCTGGCGCAGACTGCCGAAGCCTGGCGCAGACTTAAGGGTTGCAGAAGAGTTCTAGCTCACATCCTCATCTTCTCAGAATCTAGCAGATCCGCAGACTGAAGGCGGGCGGGTCACTGATATGAGGCCTTTATCTTCTATCGAGGTCACACCTCTTGGGGGTCAAAGAGCCAATGGTGACTTGCACTTCTGGAGGGAAAGTTTACGACTCTTTGTCTCTAGCATGGTGTTTTGCATGTGAAACTTGATTGGGTGTTCAAGAGAAGAATCTTCAAGATTCTTATAATAGTAATGTGTTGCACAGGAATCAACATATAATGTACACTCTAATTTAGATCATGAAAATATGAACTCATAGATACCAAACATGGTATAGGTGAGGTTATATTAACTAGTGATCTATCATAAGCATGCATAAAACATACAATACACAAAACCATATACAAGAAGGTAGTAATCATACACAATGACCTGGAGATATGCATGATAGAAACATTTGTCTATGAATTAATGTAAGAAGTCGTTCAAGAGAAGAATCTTCAAGATTCTTATAATAGTAATGTGTTGCACAGGAATCAACATATAATGTACACTCTAATTTAGATCATGAAAATATGAACTCATAGATACCAAACATGGTATAGGTGAGGTTATATTAACTAGTGATCTATCATAAGCATGCATAAAACATACAATACACAAAACCATATACAAGAAGGTAGTAATCATACACAATGACCTGGAGATATGCATGATAGAAACATTTGTCTATGAATTAATGTAAGAAGTCTTTTCCTATAGCAGTATGTGTCTGTTTGAGAGCATTAAGTAGGAGGGAAGATTCTCTCTACATAATTTTAGGTCGTAAAGTTTATCTGATCTGGCTGCAGTGTCCTGGTTGCCATGGTAACCAGGGGCCTGGACGTCATTCACAGACATATAGGCACCGAGTCTGGTGTTGGGTGAGGGGGTTTGTAATTGTTTGTTAATCTAATGAATAATTGTTTTGTTAAATCTAATGAACAATTGTGTCTGATTGGTCCAAATGCTACATATGGATAAGAACACATTTGTTTGCATTTTGTTTTATCATTTCACTGAAACAAAAGCTGGGAAAAGTATTACTAGAAAATTTAGTGTAAGCTGTGCTTAGCATAGGACTTGTCTGTATACCCACACTTGTGGTCTTGGCCACTTGAGAGTGTGTGCATGTGACAGGAAGTGTTCAGGACTCTCTTATGTTAGACAATTGGTTCAAAGATCAGCGTTCTTAACACACTATATCCACACTATCTCTAATACTACTTTGGAGCGGTGTTTGAGTTTTTTTTTTTTTTTTTGCATAGATCCCAGTCCCAACCTATTTCATGAAGCTGTGGGGACCAAATCATCCATGGCAGAAAAGCCTGTAAATGATGCCTGTGATTCACAGTTCAAATTAGAGAACGCTTGCACTTTCCTCTTCCGTTTGTCAATTTCATGTCAATCAGTGTGTGTGAGAAAGACTTGTGTTATCACGAGTGAGTCCACACTCTCAAAATTCTACGGATACTGATTCAGCAGCGCTCGGAGGCTGACAGCCTGTGGAGATGGAATATAGTGCTGTAAGCTCTAAGTTAAGCTGAGGGAAATGGAGACTCGGAGGTTGCATTACTGTGTGTCAGCGTTACGTAAGACTTGATTATCACATCTGCGTCTTTGCCTGCCAAGTTTTCCAATCACTGCACACAAAAGTCCCAGCCGTTTACTACTGTTGCACAAGAGATGCCATGCCAAAACTGTATCTCTTAAATAAAAACACTTTAATATTGTGTACAACACACATATATCAGTGAGATAACAACTGAAGTTGAAATGTTAGATGTCAAAAACACAGTAAATTATTGCGAGTTTCGAAACAAAATTGTGCTTTGATTTCCTCTCTGCTGTCACAGTTTCCCAGCTTATGGAGTGTGTGTGAGCGTGGGTGAGAGCGTGCATGCGTATGTATCATCACATGCCTACGTGCGGGCGCACAAGCACCAGAACGAAGCGATTTCCACAGAGAGAGAGACTCAGAGGAAGCAGTACGGGTCTGCAGCCACATATGGGCCTTCTTAAGGGATTTTCCTTTTTCCTCCCCTGACTGCGCGAGCTCTGCCTGTCTCTGTAAAGCCTGCTTAAAGTCTTTAATTATATTATATAAGCCAAAAGATCAAGGAAGCGTATTGAGAGTGTCCTCTGGAGCACATCACTTTGTGTGGGGGGATTTCGAAGCTCTCGTTCTCAGCCCTCCATCATGAGCGCTAACTCGCTTTATTCGTTCTGCCTCTCCTCCTTTGTGTCTTCTACCTCCAGATGAGCATGTGTCAGTCTCCCATCAAACCCAAGATCTACAGTGCAGCTTACAAGAATCAATGATCTGGGAACCGCTGAATCGCGTCTCTCGATGCTCAGTGTCATGTTGAATCAGATCTCCCAAAAATCTGACATCTTGGCTCAAGCTCTATACACAACTTGGCATTTATGCCTTGATCTGACAGCATCTGTATTAAAGGGGTCATATGACGTTGCTAAAAATAACATTATGTTGTGTATTTGGTGTAATGCAATGTGTTTATGCGGTTTAAGGTTAAAAAAACACATTATTTTCCACATAATGTACATTATTGTTGCTCCTCTATGCCCCGCTTTTCTGAAACGCGTCGATTTTTACATCGTTCTGAAAAGCGAGGTGTACGCTGATTGACCAGCTATCCATTGGCTGAATACCTCAAGCGTGTGATGGAAATGTTACGCCCCTTAACACACTGTGATGGCGTGTCCCGGCACGGCGAGACAAAACCAATAAAACCCATTACAAATGAGGCATTTGTTGCATCCAGTGGGGACATAATTACTGATTATAATGACTTATACTGTGTTTTTTTGCGTTGCGTATTGTGCCGCATAAACATAAAATCATGTCTGCATTTGTGATCGGAGAAACGACAAACAACAAGCGCTACTCGCGTTTGAATCATCAGTGGCAAAAACTTTAAATATAAAAAATGTACTTACAAGGCTGTGAGTCAGAAGCGCCAGACTGTCCTTACAAAGTTGGAACTGCCCCACTTTATAGAACAGCCTTTGAGTCTTCCATAAAATGCGTCACACAGCGTCACACATGGCGGGCTAGAGTGAGGAATGGCCAGCGGCCTTGAGAACGGCGCGGCCGGCGGATTTGACGAAGGAGCGGCCGGCGGGCGGGCGGCAACCACATGTGACGAACCCGGGCTGGACTCCGCTTCGTCCACGGTGAAAGCCGATCCGGCTATCCACAGTGCGAAGTTAATGTATTTCCTCAGCGACCAGCACGGATCCGCTCTAGGCATGACGAAGTGGATATCATCCTCTTTTGGAAGGCCAAACAAAGTAGTTTCGCTTTCACAACTAAACACAGAGCATCTCCACAACATGGCGCCGGCGGCAACAACAATACTACAGCGAGAATAAAAGTTACGCCTTCTTTCTTTGCGTGAACATTTGGGCGACGTTATGCAAATCTTCCCACACAGTGACATAGACATGTGGGGGCGTGTTTAAACGAGCCGTTTTAGGAGGGCGTGGACAAGTCTTAACTTTTATAAAGAATATCTCTTTGGATTTGAGACTTTAGTCTTTGCAACTTTACAGATCTTCTTTATGCACCAAGAGCTTGTAACACTCCAAAGAGAAAGGAAAAATTGAAATTGCATCATATGACCCCTTTAAGGGTCATTCCATCGAGTAAATAAAATATTATAGGCCTGCCATAAGAGTTATCAGCCCTTGTGTTCTGTTTGAGGTCTGAGAGTCCCCAAGGCCATTTAAATGGGTTGAAATATATTCTTATCATTGAAGTATCAGGTTGAGTTATAATGTTTCTCAATCTTTTAGAACTCATTATTGTAATGTCTTGATTACTTAACTTTAGGGAATTCATTATTATTAATTCATTCAGGTTTTGAAAGGACTCGAATCTGAAAATTCGAAGTCCACCTGATTAGAACTGATTTCAAATTTTAATGGTTTACACCTTATCAACGGTCGTCCAGCGAGCCGTTAATGTTCATGTATCTTAACCATCTGATTATGGGTATTTTCCCTGGCCACAGGTCAATACAATTATGATAATTTGTAAGCTCTTAGAGAGGTAACGTGATCTTTGGCAAGGGTTTGACTTTAAAATTATACGACACCAGACAAGTGTCTGTTATGGATAGAAATCCCTACATTATGAACTTAAGATGCTGCAACCAAAATAATTACTGTTAACTTATTACATTTAGGGTCTCAGAGACCTCAGATATAAAATGTTAATTAATGCAATGAATTTTATCATATCATTATATGACTGCTGTACAAACTTGAGCTTGTCTTAATTATGTTTTCTGCAATATGTTTTTATTCTGTAATCTGATTGACCCCAAGCCAGTGTTGTTATTGCTAACTAAAAATGGAAATATTATAAATCATTCTTGTTAATTGAAATAAAGCTAAAATGAAATATAAATACTATATATAGTAAAACTATATGATAATGAAATATAACGTCTTGGTTACGTATGTAACCCTCGTTCCCTAAAGAAGGGAACGGAGACATTACGTCAGTGACTGACGAATTGGGACCTCGCTAGAGAGACCAATCACCTTCGAGTGTCCACAAAACAAGCCAATAAGTGTTGGCGTGCGATCTTTGCGTCGCGCACCCTGCCCCGCAGTGCGGGTATATAAGGAGAGCGCGTGCAGTCGCACATTCAGTTTTTCGCTGAGGAGCCGAGACTGTATGCCTCGGCCATACAGCGGTGGTACAGCAACTGTGGCGACGGAACGTAACGTCTCCATTCCCTCCTTCAGGGAACAAGGGTTACATACGTAACCGAGACGTTCCCTTTCAGTTAGTCACGTTCGATGTTACGTAAGTGACTGACGAATTGGGATCCGTATGGAAAACGCCACTATTGCAGACCCCCTCCAGTGCCCTGCGAAAGCCGGCAAGTCCCCCCACGCCAGTTGGGGCGGAAGATAGGACAGGGCTTAGGCAGAGGTGTCCGCCACTTATGTTCCGTACTGTGGGATATTGGATAACACTGGGAAAGCATACCCAAGTAGGGGAATGCTACGGAAGCCACATCCTACATAAAGGAGGTATCATGTGGAAGTTACACATATGGACTGGCCACATGGGCTGACCATGTGCATACACATGAGTGCTGGACCTGGCGTCTGGCGCTCCGCCACGCCTGAACGCCGAGGGTGCGGGAGGAACTCCAACAGGGTTCACCAAAAGGGGAACTGAACTGAGATGCACTTAAGCGCACATATCCGGTCTGTAGAGGGGAATGGCGCAGCAAGCGTGATCGACACAGAGCGGGTCCGGTGTTACTGACCCTCTGAGGTAAGTACACGAGAGGACCCAAGTTGTGCTTTCCAAGAGACTTGCCCTCTACTGCATCGTGATGTGCGGCGATAGCGGCAACATACACTTTAAGGGTGGTGGGAGACAACCTTCGCTCCAGCCCTTCTTGCAGAAAGGAGAGCATGACTGCGATCGGGCATCTACGGGGGTCTTCCCGCCGGGAAGAACACCAATCGACGAACAGGTTCCACTTCAGCGCGTAGGCGTGCCTCGTAGAGGGCGCTCTAGCTGAAGTGATGGTGTTAACTACCGCTGGAGGTAGATCACCTAGAACCTCTGCGTCTCGTCCAGAGACCACACGTGGAGATTCCACAGGTCTGGGCGCGGGTGCCAGAGGGTGCCCCCTCTCTGAGAAAGGAGATCCTTCCTCAGAGGAATATGCCAAGGAGGGGCTGTCGCGAGGAGCATCAGTTCGGGGAACCAAGTCCGACTGGGCCAATATGGCGCTACCAAGAGGATTTGCTCCTCGTCCTCCCTGACCTTGCACAATGTCTGTACGAGAAGGCTCACTGGGGGAAACGCATACTTGCGTAGGCCCCGAGGCCAGCTGTGTGCCAGCGCATCCGTGCCGAGGGTACCCTCGGACAGGAAGTAAAACAGCTGGCAGTGGGACGTATTCGGAGAGGCAAACAGGTCTACCTGAGCATCCCCAAAGCATCTCCAGATCAGCTGGACTGTCTCGGGTTGGAGTCGTCATTCTCCCGGAAGGGCGGGCTTACGTGAGAGCAGTTCGGCTGCACGATTGAGCTCGCCCGGGACGTGAACGGCGCAAAGCGACCTCAGATGCTTCTGACTCCAAAGGAGGAGATGGCGGGCGAGTTGCGACATGCGACGGGAGTGTAGACCTCCCTGGTGGTTGATGTACACAACGGTCGCAGTGTTGTCCGTCCGGACGAGTAAGTGCTTGTCGTGTAGCAGTGATTTGAAGCGGCGCAGAGCAAGCCATACTGTTAGCAACTCGAGGCAATTGATATGCCACTGCAGACGAGGCCCTGTCCAGGGGCCAGTTGCATAAACTTAGCCACCATATTAAGACTGTGTCTTAAGAACTAGTTTGACCAACTAGCAGTTGCCAAGGGGTAATCAGTCTTACTTTTCCAATACAAATAAGACCAATCTACCTTTTCATAACGGAATAAAAAAAGTTATGACCAGTCTTGAAGAAAAAAAATAGATAGCTAACTTTTTAAGACTAGTCTAAACAAGTTTATGCAACCTGCCCAGGTGCCCGATGCTGCATGCCCGTTGCACATGGCACCCCAGCCTATGGCAGAGGCATCTATTGAGAAAACAACATGCCTGGACACTTGCACTAGGGGAACTCCTGCCCGAAGAAAGGCAAGGTCCGACCACGGGCTAAAGGTCTGGCGGCAGGACGGAGTGACTGAGACCCGGTAAGTGCCGCGTTGGCATGCCCATCTCGGGACTCGGTCGTGAAGCCAATGCTGAAGCGGTCTCATGTGAAGCAATCCGAGTGGTGTGACAGCGGCAGCGGATGCCATATGCCCCAGGAGCCTGTGAAATTATTTCAGTGGAACCGCCCTCCTGCGCTGAAATGACTCCAGGCAGTTCAGCATTGACTAAGCGCGCTCTACTGAGAGGCGCGCTGTTAGATTGACAGAGTCCAACTCCATACCAAGAAAAGAGATCCTCTGCACGGGGGAGAGTTGGCTCTTTTCCCAGTTGACCCGAAGCCCCAACCGGCTGAGGTGGCTGAGTACCACGTCCCTGTGCTCGCACAACTGTGCTCGAGACTGGGCCAGTATGAGCCAGTCATCGAGGTAGCTGAGAATGCGAACGCCTCCTTCCCTCAACGGGACGAGGGCTGCCTCCACGACCTTGGTGAAGGCACGAGGCGACAGGGACAGCCGGAAGGGGAGGACCTTGTACTGATATGCTCGCCCCTCGAACGCGAAGCGGAGAAACGGCCTCTGTCGAGGGAGGATCGAAACATGAAAGTATGCGTCCTTCAGGTCGATCGCACCAATCGTGCGGACGAACGCATCGAAAGATACGTTTCTGCGTTAACATCCTGAACGGGAGCCTGTGAAGGGCCCGGTTCAGAACGCGTAGGTCTAGGATTGGTCATAACCCACCGCCTTTCTTGGGTACAATGAAGTAGGGGCTGTAAAACATCGACTTCCTATCGGCTGGAGGGACTGGCTCTATAGCGTCCTTCGCCAGCAGGACTGCGATTTCCGCTCGCAAGACGGGAGCATCCTTGTTCAGCACAGAGGTGAACCGAATGCCCCTGAACTTGGGAGGACGCCGGGCAAACTGAATCGCATAGCCGAGTCTGATGGTTCTCGTGAGCCAGCGAGACGGTCTAGGGAGCGCTAGCCAGGCCCCCAGGAACCGAACAAGCGGGACTAGGGGAACCACCGTCGTACCCACAGTGGGGCAACGAGATGGAGCGCAGGGACCTGACCCAGAAGGCACAGCGTCCCGGAGTGGGGTCTGAGTGCGCGGTGCAACACTTACCTGTCTCCACGGTTGGGCAGGGGGCGCGTGAGAAGGCATAGTGTCCTCGAACCGGGCCCTGCTGCTCGCTGGCGAAAGGAGGGGGGGACGGGAGTGTTGAGGCTGTGCCTTGCACACTGCCATTCTCGCCCTTTTGAGACCCGGAGAAATAGGAAACTGCTCTTTTATTAAATGTTTGGGTACCACTGGCTGGGGAGCCAGTAGTGGAACAAAACAAAAAGGAAACAAAAGATTCTCCACCCGGCCCTCCTCCGGGGGAAGGAGTGGTGCGGTCACCATCTCCTGAAGAGCAGGATCCAGAGTCTCCGGGTCGCCCGTCTCAGGAACACCGCTTGCTCTGGCGCTTTACGGGCCTGGCAGGGGCAGAGACAGGCTGCGCCGCTTTCCTCCTGCCAGCTCCACGCTGCGGCCGGTGTGAGGGGTGCTGCTGAGGCCAAGCTGGAGCGGAGGTGGAGGCAGCAGGAGGGCGCCCTCGGCGAAGAAACGGGCGGAGGAACTGCAGCTGGCAGCGGGGTGATGACAGCAGCGGGCCCCCGGGGCAGGATGTGCCTGATTGCCTCCGTCTGCTTCTGTGCGGCGGAGAACTGCTGGGCGAAGCTCTCCACTGCATCGCCGAAGAGGCCAGCCTGGGAGATCGGGGAGTCCAGGAAACAGTGTTTGACGGCCTCCCTCATATCTGCCAGGTTCAGCCAAAGGTGTCGTTCCTGGACCACCAGGGTGGACATCGTCTGACCGAGGGACCGCGCCGTGACTTTCGTCGCCGTGCGCAGTTCCTGCATTACCCCTGGGTCAGAACTGCCCTCGTGCAGCTGCTTCAACGTGTGGATTACCCCTCCAGGCGGCGTTTTTTTTGCGGGCAGAGCTGCATCGCAATAGCGCGCTCGACTGGGGGGATCTCCACATACCCCTTAGCCTCCCCGCCGTCGAGGGCAGTGAGGACGGAAGAAGCACTAGCTCTGTTTCGGGCAGAAAAAGCTGCCCTCCAAGATCTAGTAACTTCTTCATGCACTTTCGGGAAGAATGGAAGCGGAGGTGGCTGCCGACAGTCAACCTGCGGCACCCCCAGGAACCAATCATCCAACCTCGAGTGTTCGGGAGATGGAGGGGATTTCCATTGCAACCCGACGCTCTCGGCGGCCTGGGAAAGCATAGCAGTCAGCTCTGGTTCTGACTCGGGCAACGCCATTCTTCCTGACGGAGGCAGCGCAGCCGAGTCTTCATCTCCAGAGCCTAGCTCGTCCCCCGATGCAGTGATCGTCATCCTGTCATCTGCCGGAGGCCCGAATGAGATGCTAGACCCCACCCTGTCCGGGGTCTCAGCCACCTCATCGCGGAACACCAGAGGGTGCGATGTGCTGGAGGAGTGAGGGGTCCGCGGAGACTCACTCGACGGGGAAGCCCTCACTGTAATCCTCAGATCCTGAGAACATGAGTCATCCACGAGCGCTGCCTCAGCGTGCTCAATGCCCAGGCACGAGATGCAGCGATCGTGATCATCAGATGGAGCCAGGAAGCGACCACATCCAGAAACACACGAGTGGAAGGTCATCTTTAAAAAGACGCCGCATCACACGTTGAGCTCTTTTAGATTTGCTCTTTTAGATAAAAAAGTGTTGAAGCGCCCTGGAGAGGTCGCAGTGTGACCGCAGTTTGAGGAGCTGCAGCACGTCGTCCAAACACCAACAGCAGCACTGGACCAACAACCCCCGCTGACGCGCCGTAACACCAACACCGTAGAATGCTGTCTTGTAGACACTCTGCTCGGTAACCAGACCAGCTGAAAGGCTCGGCTCCGAAGCGAAAAGCTGAATGTGCGACTGCACGTGCTCTCCTTATATACCCGCGCTGTGGGGCGGGGTGTGCGACGCAAAGATCGCACACCAACACTTATTGGCTTGTTTTGTTAACACTCGAAGGTGATACTGAAAGGGAACTTAATATTCAATGAAAACTAGAAATGTTGCCTTGGCAATGCACTGAAATAAGTTTAGTGGAGGTACTACAATGAATAAAAATGAAACATGAATAAATTACAGCTATATATATATATATATATATATATATATATATATACCAGTAATCCAACCAAAAATTGACCAGTAATGAATTACCCAACCAGCTAAGACACCTTGGCCAAATAGCAACTCCCTGGGAAACATCTGATAAACCATCGACCATCAACCATAAACCATTACTAGGTGCTGATCTAATAAAAACGACAACTTCTGAATTTCCAACTTTAAAAACACATCTATACACAATACACTCTGTATAAGTATTTAAGCTATATCTAAATGTTTTAAAAGCCAATAAACCTTTCTCTGTCCTCTAGGCCCAAACACAGTCTTAAACTCACTAGACTCAGATCAGATTGTCAGTGTTTAGGGAGAGTCGGGGATTGAAGTCTGGTAAACAAAGCCGTCTGGTTTGAGGGTGCTGATTTTATAGATGATTGGCGGGAACTCGGGGAGAGCGTATCGAGCTCTGAACAGCATAAAACAGAATATTGATCACTTTAATTATAAATACGAACTCATTTGCATCACAAAAGAAAGGAAGAGGAAGTTAAAGTTAAAGTTCATCTGTGGTCGTCTGGCTGCAAGGTTGGATGGCAGAGTAAACACGCCAATACTTCAAATACCACACAGTCTGTTTATATTAAATATTTAGATGAAGTTGTCAATCATTTTCAAAATGCATTTTAAATTAACCTTTTTAGAAAATCATTTATTGGTAATTATAAATATGTGGTATTATTACATGTCCATCTTCTATGAATGGTTAATGAAGTTGAATTTTACACAGATGTTTGGACTGCAAAGCATACAAAAGTTCAACAGGCGCTTCATTTGACTAATGGCGATTACAGTGCAAATACTGTAGTTATGCTCCGTTGACTTCTAGAAGATAAGCAAATCTAAAGTAATATATATCTAATCTGTTCTGAATTCCTGCAGATGTTATGTGATCAAAATTAGCCTGAATGCTTCAGCTTCAAACTCCCTCACATGTGCTGGTCATCGTGAGTTAAACACTGTCCAAAGAGCCTGAACTCTTGTGCTCTCTGGGCAGTTAAAAATAAACATGGGGCATCGTTGGCTACCGAGGGTTTTTTCCTCTAGCTCTGGAAGTCTTACAAGTCAGCTGAACAATAATTACATCTCCTGAGAATCTGGGATGAGAAAGATTCTATATTGAATAGTTTTTGGAGCACATTCGATTCCGCAGGAGAGTTCTCCACAGTGGAAAGGGAATAATTGCTTGATATCAAAGAAGAAGAAAAGATTCTGATTTGTATTTGTCATCGGCATATCCTGGGGTGCAAGCTTTTGTTGGAGCGAAAATTAGCTCAGTTGAATAACCATCTTTGACCAAAACATTCAGAAACACTTCATTTATAATTGTGAACTGAGACAAAAGTCCAGATTTAGGCTCTGTTTACTCCTGGTTTAAAGATCCGTCTCAGGTGATCCGATCACAAGTAGTCAGCAGAGACGCATTGCTGTTTACGCCTGGCAGTGTCTCAAATGTGTGTCATGTGGCCATTTGTGACCATATGTCTTTCACTTGCATATCTTTGTGCTTTTTCAAATGTTTAGATCAGATGGTTATTTTTAAGCCCCAAAGCTGGCAAAGTTAAACACACTTGTTTTAGCAAAATTGATGATTCATAGGTCAGTAGACGGTTCTTTGTTATTGCCCAGGATACCCCAGAACTACTAGTTAACTACTATTGCTACTATTTCCCTAAAAATTATTTTAAAGTATTTAAGGAATGTAGTAGTAGTAGTAGTAATAATAATAATAATAATAATACGTTAATCATCATTTTAATATGTTAATCATGCTAACTTTAATACTGCATAAGATTTGATTGATTAATTGATTGATTGCCAAATTGTATAGCCCTACAATCCACACACAGCAAACTTGAAAAAAAAAAAAAAAACATTTTATCTCCCTGCCACAATTTTTATGAAAAAAAAAAAGATTACAATTGCATTATTTCCCAAATTGTGCAACCCTAGTTTGATTTTAAACCCTGTTTACACCTGCATTTAGCACTGGCCTCTTATGTTTGGATCACCCTGGTGTAAACAGGTTCTTAGTTGCTATTCAGCATATGCTTTCCTTCCAAAGCAATTGTGGTTCTAATTGCAACCTGGGGTTTGGAGCCTTGATTAAGGGCACCCTGGTGATAAAGTGGGTCTGTGATCTCTATATAACTTCACTTTCAGGGTCACCCCCATTTGAGATCAAATCATGTTAATAATCTTTGATTAAATAAGAATAAAATACAGCTGAAACGATAGATGTAGTAATTGCAATTTGCACGGTTATTGTAATGACCAGATTCCCATCTAGGTTTGTAGCAGTGTATCTGTCCAGTGCATTCAATCAGGATTAAGCAAAAACAACTATGTGGGGATCCTAGTGTGAGCTGTTACTGCTGCAAATCCACATTGTGACAGAATGTGTTGACATAGGACAGCTCCTTGTACTAAATGATGGGGTATAGCAGAGTCCACAAAGCTCCTCAGCTTAGTCTGAAAGTCTTCGCGCAGGGAACACAATGAAAGCATCAGCCGTTTTCAGCGCCGTGCATTCAGATCAGACTCTGGCAAGAGATCGAACAGCAAACGTACCCATAAAATATTAATGTCACAGTTGAAAAAATAGTGCTTGTGCAGATCGGCGAGCTCCACTGAGAGTTTCTGAATCCGCCTCGCTTTCCTGCTGGATAAAGCTTCATTCCTCAAACCATTGACAGCCGGGCAGAGTAGTACCCGCTGTATACAACCAACTAACACACAATTCACCATTCTCCTCCTCTTCCTCACCCCTGTCTTCTCTGACAGCACTTACTCTTGTTAGGATACTGTTCAAGTTTTGTCTTGTTATACACTTGCAAACACCCCAAAAGTTTGGGGTCATAATTTTTTTTAAAGAAATTAATACTTTTAATTAGGGGCGGGCAATATACTGGTAGACACGATTAACCAGTAGAAATTTGTCAACTGGTAGATTTTGGACTATTGTCTCACATGATGTTGCTGTGCTATATGTTGTCATGAAAACATATCTTTTGCACCCATTTTTAAGCATTGCGGTCTTAAGTGAAAATAAACCGCTGAGAAAGAAAACACGTGTAACAGTATATTGGATCCGGGAAGCTTTTAAAGTGATAACTGTCATTTATGTTAATTAAACAACAAAAGAGAGAAAATCTCTCACTGCTCTTGACTAAATCACTTTTGTAACTTTAATATTAAAAAAAATATATTTAATTTACAATGTGAAGAATGTGCAGTGTTTTTATACATTTGATTACAATACATGTAGCATTTCTTATTTATTTGTTCTGCTGTAGTTTTTTTTGTCCTATTGCTTGTTATTAGTATATTCTTATTTAATCGCTGACTGATTACTTGTATTCAGTGAGCTTGATTTTTTTTTATTTGATTTTTTTTAGTTTTTTTGTGATATTGACACTGGTGACAAGAATTATGAAATTTCTATGGTAACTTCTAACTTTCGACATCATATAGACCTTATTTAAAGCAAAAATAACTATATTGTGATATACACTGAACAAAATTATAAACGCAACACTTTTGTTTTTGCCCCCATTTGTCATGAGCTGAACTCAAAGATCTAAGACTTTTTCTATGTACACAAAAGGCCTATTTCTCTCAAATATTGTTCACAAATATTGTTCACAAATGCAAGCTCATCTGCATGCTCGTTGTCCTCATCAGGGTCTCGACCTGACTGCAGTTCGTCGTCGTAACCGACTTGAGTGGGCAAATGCTCACATTCGATGGCGTCTGGCACTTTGGAGAGGTGTTCTCTTAACGGATGAATCCCGGTTTTCACTGTACAGGGCAGATGGCAGACAGTGTGTATGGCGTCGTGTGGGTGAGCGGTTTGCTGATGTCAACATTGTGGATCGAGTGGCCCATGGTGGCGGTGGGGTTATGGTATGGGCAGGCGTATGTTATGGACAACGAACACAGGTGCATTTTATTGATGGCATTTTGAATGCACAGAGATACCGTGACGAGATCCTGAGGCCCATTGTTGTGCCATTCATCCACGACCATCACCTCATGTTGCAGCATGATAATGCACGGCCCCATGTTGTAAGGATCTGTACACAATTCCTGGAAGCTGAAAACATCCCAGTTCTTGCATGGCCAGCATACTCACCGGACATGTCACCCATTGAGCATGTTTGGGATGCTCTGGATCGGCGTATACGACAGTGTGTTCCAGTTCCTGCCAATATCCAGCAACTTCGCACAGCCATTGAAGAGGAGTGGACCAACATTCCACAGGCCACAATCAACAACCTGATCAGCTCTATGCGAAGGAGATGTGTTGCACTGCGTGAGGCAAATGGTGGTCACACCAGATACTGACTGGTTTTCGGACTCCCCCGGACCCCCCAATACAGTAAAACTGCACATTTTAGAGTGGCCTTTTATTGTGGCCAGCCTAAGGCACACCTGTGCAATGATCATGCTGTCTAATCAGCATCTTGGTATGCCACACCTGTGAGGTGGATGGATTGTCTTGGCAAAGGAGAAGTGCTCACTAACACAGATTTAGACAGATTTGTGAACAATATTTGAGAGAAATAGGCCTTTTGTGTACATAGAAAAAGTCTTAGATCTTTGAGTTCAGCTCATGACAAATGGGGGCAAAAACAAAAGTGTTGCGTTTATAATTTGTATATCAGTGTATATTGTTATTGTGGAATAAAATTACTCATATAATGATATAAGATGTTGGTTAAAATGCCAACACCTACTTTTTTAGCAAGGATGCATTAAATTAATCAAAAGAATATAGACTTTTACAGTGATAAAAAAAAATATTCTATGTCAAATAAATGCTGATCTTTTAACATCTTTTAAACTTTCTATTCATCGGAGTCCTTATATATATATATATCACAGTTTCCACAAAAATACTGAGCAGCGCAACTGTTTTCAGCATTGATAATAATAAGAAATGCTACTTGAGCACCAAATCAACAAGGAGGGGGCCCGTGATTGGCTGTGGAGTAGATTGACTGGTCATTGGTAGCGCCGATTGCCAAAGCCCCGCCCCTCACTTATTAGCGCTATTATTTAGTGGAGCTTTTCCATATATTCCATGCATTACCTTTAGAGATTAAAACGTCACGTTTGAAGTTGGTTAAGAAACCAAATGCATTTATTCTATATTTTTACTTTTGAATGACCCGTGCACCACGTATCAATCAGGTGATCACTGCAATGTCCGCAGTGTCATTGGGTGCTGGGAGGCATTCTACCCACTTTGTGAACTGGCACACGACTGTGAGGAAATACTTGTTGCCTCTTGTTGACCTGGGTAAGGGTCCGACCCAGTCAATTTGAAGGTCTGACCAAGGAAACGTGACTCCTCTTGCGCTGCAGTGGGGCTCTGTGGTTTGGGTTAGCCGTTGGAATTGGCAGCAGACAAGGCATCCTTTCACGTACTCTGCCACATCTTGCTGCATGCCGGACCAGTATGCCACTTGTTTAAGTGTCTCATAAGTGGCTCTTGTGCCGTGGTGTCCCGCACATGGTGCGTCGTGAGCATACATCAGCATCACCCC
>NW_015665129.1:2033641-2039751 GCF_001515625.1 Sinocyclocheilus rhinocerous
TATATATATATATATTTGAAATAGGGGGCCCTGCAGTAAGTCATAACCCCGGGGCCCAGTAAGGTCTTAATGCGGCCCTGATCATGTGACACTGACGACTCGAGTAATGATGCTAAAAATTCAGCTTTGCATTTACAAGAATAAATTACATTTTAAAATGTTAAAATACATAACTGTTAGGGGTGTAATGGTTTACAAAATTCACGGTTCGGTTCGATACGACACAGTGGTGTTACGGTTCGGTATGTTTTCGATACAGCAAAAAGAAAGAAATGCCAGAGAAATTTCCTTGATTTTCAAAATTTGTTTTGCCCTGTTTGAATTAGTAGGAAATGCCTGCCTAAATGCTGCGGGGATAGTTTGTAGAGTGTGTGTGTGTATCTCTTTGTTTTCATCTAGTTCCAAAATTCCGATATCGATAGGTACAATATTTAAAAAAGCCTCAGAAAAACTGCCAAGAATGCCCACAACAGGTGTCTGTATCTACAAACGTCTGAAAAATGCATTTGCCAAGTCTATGAAACCTCCTCCTATAATATATTTTGGGGGGGGAAAACTGCACAAATATATTTATGTTCACTTTTTATTTGTATTTATCCTTCATACAAACAAAAAATGTGAAATCACTGTCAAATAAATGTAAGACTCTCAGGCTCACCTTAATAATATTAATATCTTTAACTTTAAACTATAACATAGGCTGATTATTTTTATAGATTGAAACAAAAGTGCTTCAGCCAGGATAAAGTATATGAAAAGTGCTCAAGAGTTGCTGCAGAAAACAAAAACAAAGAGTGAGCAACAACAAAAACATAGCTGCGTACCAAATGACGCACTATACACTATGCACTCATACACTATGTACTTATGCACTATGTACTCAACCATGTATAGGATGAATTATATAAGGTTATTTTGTCATTCATAATCGGAGTCTGATAGCCCCTCCCCCTTCGCTACGTAATTAAAGCTGCGACAATTGAGTGCATGAAGTGTCCAACATTTCACACTTCATTTTTTCGGTTATTTAAGTGCATCATCCGGGTATTTAAAGTGCACTTTTTCTTTTTGGAATTTTCAGTGTGAACGCACTACTCGCACTATTTATACTACAAAATGTCATAGAATAGTGCATAAGTACGCGATTTGGGGCGCACAACATGGCTCATTCTCTGCCAGCAGGAGGCGCTTCTGGAGTGGTAGTAACAGTGGTTTCCCCGGTAACAGCTGTCGGCCTAAGCAAAGCAGAGCTCCGCTCATGAACGCTACTTTATCAGATAAAATGAAAATGCTATCGAAACTTTTCTGAAGTCAGTTGGTTCCCTTCAAAGATACATTCATATAAAACACCTGCGCTGCGTTTTGATTTTGAAACGTGCAGTGCTCATGTTTATTCAACGAAGTCAAACGCCACATAAATCAATGTATGGGAAACACTGGTAATGTATATCGAAATATCGGAAATATGTTTAAAAATCATATCACCGTTATTGAAAAAAAAAATATTGCCATATATATATCGATATTGAATTATTGTCCAGCCCTAGTAACTAGCCATATTGCAACGAACCAGCTAGTCCAGCCTATGCCTGAATGGAGTAGTGTGTTTTTCTTTGGGGGCTGTTAGTCGTTTGGGCTGCCTTGTTGAGCGCAGTGGCACTAAGAACATTATATTTCATAAACTTTAAGCTCTTTTATTAGTCCAACGAATCATTCGGTTTGTAATGTGTACCGAACAGAACCGTAAGCCTTGTACCGAACGGTTCAATACGAAAACGTGTATCGTTACACCCCTAATAACTTATTTTAAATTGTAATGTAATTTCACAATTTTACTGTTTTACTGTATATTTTAATCAGCTTCGGTGAGTTTAAGAGATGTCTCTTTTTTTTTTTTCTTTTTTTTTTAAATGTCTTACCACCTCAAACCTTAGATTCATATTGTGTTTTCCTTAGATGGTAATCTACACTAGGCAAAATGTGAATGATCAACAACACCTGGTATGTACAAGCTAACAATATCCAGACTCATTGTCATAATTTGCATTTTAATAGATGAACATTAATAATGATGCACAGAGAAGGAGGGGGCCTTGTGCTTCACAATGTTATCTGATTTGTAAAAGCTTTTTATAATGCATGAACTGATGGCATATTTATTTTGGAAAGTAAGTGACCCACTCTGAGAATCTTGACCTCACTGGCTAGAGAGTCCCTGAGGATGCAAAGTGTACTACAGTGTCCTGAAACGATACAAACATTACAGTTCAAAAGACTTTTTCAGTAAAAGCAACATTTCACTGTCACAGTGCATCATCATACACAATCGAGGCATTATTATCTACAGTATTTCATCAACGAATAATATACACAATATTCTCAAGCTCTTTCAAATTCATCTTGAGGAAAAACGTCATTGACCAAGGTTATCATAATCATCTTATCTTACAGATAAGTGCTGTGAATGTGCGTCGCGAGTAATTTTGGTGAGATGGCATCTTTACAGTCATTGATGCTTTAGTCCTTGGATGACAAATAGTGATTGGGAGAGCACTGGCACGGCTGTAATGACAGTGTGGATCCATGCACTCTAAAACACTCTATTAACCATCTGTTTAGTTTACAAAGTGATTCATAACAAATGATTGCCTTGACTCGTTAGAGTTCCCTAACTTAATTGGCTGGCATATCCTATGGTATGAAACTGTTAAAGAATGATCCAGGTGGATTTCTCCTAGCGGGCATCTGGTAAATCTTACCTAACATCTCTGTTTTATCTTTGTTTGAGGCTCTGAATGTTCATGACTGGAAATCTTTGACCTGTACAGGTCCTAAGAGTGCGTCTGCGCCAGCTAAAGCTGAATCTCCACATCTAATATTTAAAAGGATCTGAGGTCAGTCTGTAACGGATTACAATTCCCTCCTGCAACCAGGCTGCTCTGTTTAGGATCTTTCCAGCTAACTGGGAAATTCGGCTAACATTCTTTGAGTAATGTAAAGACATTCTCAAAACGTTACCATGGAAATAATATTTATTATTTCTTGTAGAGATGCACAATATTAGATTTTTGCCAATATCCGATATGCCGATATTTTTCAAATAATTTTGGCTGATAGCCGATGCCGATATATATTTCCCTTTGTTTTGAAACAACGCCAAGTCTCTCCTGTGTGGAAATTATAAACAAATTATTTTTAATTCTGATTAGTTTTGAGCAAAAACTTATTTGTTAGAAGTAATAAAACTTTATTAAAGTTATTTTTTATGAGAGTACATTGAAAGCATTGAAAATAACTTAAGGCCCTATGAAATCTGTTTTATTTTTTTCCCAGATTCCGTTTTATTTTTATCTAAATTCTGTTTTTTTCTGTTTTAATTTTTCTGGATTCCTTTTTTTCCATTTTAATTTTTCTGGACTCCTTTTTTAATGGTTAAATTTTATTAATCAAAAAGCATGTCTAATTAATTAAAATCATTAACCGTTTCATTAGAGTAAAACTAGCGTCATATCATACAGTATACACATAGAAATGTAAAAGTATTCATGTCAACCCATCAAAATAAAAGTTATTAAAACCTTGTTTTTTTTAAAGGAATAATCATACAATATTTCTTCATCATTTTAATTGTAATTGGAAATCCCCTTTATTTGCCAAAACACAAAATTTGTTTAATTTTAATTCATGAAAAGATTACTTAATGTTTTATGCCTTCATTTGATAACCAAAAAATGTATTTTTTTTCCCGCACCCATGTTAATGGATTAGAGCATTCACACTGCTGTTGCGGTCCAGCAGTGTGTTCCAGGAGCGGTGCGTCTGCAGCAGTGCAGCGATGTTTCCGCACCGAGTCTATTTTTGCTGTGCTGCACGCGCTGAATTAAAGTGACAGTGCATTGTTCAAGGTAAAAATGAACATGGATTGACACGGAAATGTAGTAATTACACAATACATGGATATAATTAAAGTCTACTGTGTTTCACAGTCAACACGTGGCTTTTTGGCTAGGTTTAAAACAAGGAATAATGCACTTTTAGATAAACAAAACTTAATGCACTTGTGGAGGTTGATTTATTTATTTTTTATATTTGTGAGATAGCCCACATTTAACGTAAGAAAAGTAGGCCGTATACTGTTTTTAAATGTGTTGCCGCTTCCTTGAGCAACTTTATACAAATTCAGATGTCAAATGCATTGAATAATACATTGTTTATATTTATTGTTTAAAGGGGTCATATGATGCGATTTCAAGTTTTCCTTTCTCTTTGGAGTGTTACAAGCTGATCGTGCATAGATAAGATCCCTGAAGTTGCAAAGACTAAAGTCTCAAAACCAAAGAGATATGTTTGAGAGAGGCGGGGCATATAGGACCTACAATAATGTACAGTATTTGAAAAATAATGTGTTTTTTGAACATTAAAGCATGTTAACATATTCTGTTACACCAAATACACCAAATAATGATCTTTAAAAAAGCATCATATGACCCCTTTAAACGTGAATATGTCTATGAACGATTGTATTACCGTACTGTGATAAAAGAGGATCACAATGCTGAAAAAGCATTTTCAGTAACAACGTTTGGATTTGAAATCAATATAATGGATAAATGTGACCTTGGACCACAAAACCAGTCTTAAGTGTCAATTTTTCAAAATTGAGATTTATACATCATCTGAATAAATAAGCTTTCCATTGATGTATGGCTTGTTAGGATAGGGCAATATTTAGCTGAGATTCAACTATTTCAAAATCTGGAAGCTGAGGGTGCAAAAAAATAAAAATATTGAGAAAATCGCCTTTAAAGTTGTCCAAATGAAGTCTTTAGTAATGCATATTACTAATCAAAACTGAAATTTTGATATATTTACGGTAGGACATTTACAAAATATCTTCATAGAACATGATCTTTACTTAATATCCTAATGATTTTTGGCATAAAAGAAAAATATATAATTTTGACCCATACAATGCATTTTTGGCTATTGCTACAAATATACCCCAGCGACTTAAGACTGGCTTTGTGGTCCAGGGTCACAAATGTTGTGTTTGTGGTAAACAGCCACGGATCAGTAGCGGACTGCAAACGTGTCCTATGTGAAAGCAAAATGAGTGCTGCTTCTGCACCGCATAGGCCTATGGGGTGTGATTTATGCACTTTTTGCTGATTGCTAAGCAAACTGAGAGGAGAGCTAACGTGTATACGCTCACCAGCCGTCTAACCAAAATCCCATAGTATTCAGGTGTCAGACGTAAGATATGAGACGTTAGACGTCACGGTCACATGTCAGAGCTGCGCTCAAACTGCGCGGAGGCGTGGCGGCGACGTAGCAAAGAAAGGATTTTTTTTACTTTGAGTCTGGATAATGTATGTGTGGATACGCGTCTGGATAACGTACGTGTGGATAAGCGTCTGGATAACTTACGTGTGGATAAGCGTCTGGATAACGTACGTGTGGATAAACGTACGTGTGAATAAGTACATTGATACTCATTTGGCTTTATCCCAGGGGCGGCGTTTCCGTATGGCAGAGTATGGCAGTCGCCATACCCTAGCCCAGTCAGGTGTGCCGTGGAAAATCCAAACTCTCTATTATATTTCATTATTATCGTTTTAAATCACTGCTATTGGTCTTCCTTATGTCGGTTTGAGGGTTTTACAAATATTTAACCAATGAAAAGCATTCAAAAGAGCTTGTCACTAAACTTTGTAACACTATGGATCCTCAAACTGTCAGCGAAACCGAGATGGTCCTCACTGCAGAACACAAGATCCAGGGGGCGTGGTTGGATCCAGATCCAACTCCTCCCACTGCAAGGGTAAATAATAAATGATGTTTGAATAAGTACAGCGTTTTCTTCACTAAAACACTATGTCTATAAAGGCTAATGTTTTTAAAACCAATAGGCTATTTTGTAGGCTACTTTTAAATATCCTGTGCAAATAGCGCTTCATCGTCTATCATGAGATTTTGGCCAAGTGTATTAAACGACATGAAAAACTAAGCGCCCATATAGCTACAATAAATGTTATAACCTGTAAGTTGATGAAAGCATATAATGCAATGCACTTGCTGCCTCAGATGCGGCCGTTGTAATGACAGACAAA
>NW_015665129.1:2040351-2075358 GCF_001515625.1 Sinocyclocheilus rhinocerous
AATTCAAGTTTTTGTTTTTTAAAGGAACGTCCAAGTGGCAGCGGCAGACAGTGAGTGGAGCATTATGTTTGATCAACTTAGCCTTCTCAAACCAACACGACTTGCCTAAAATAAACAGACATAAAACTCTAAATGCATTTCACAGTATTAATTTAAACATTTAACCTAGATAAATGAGTGCTGTTAGGCGCATGTCCAATCGTTTGTGCGGAGAGTGGAAGCTAAAGCGGGCTTTGCTGGACATGAAGGCGCCAGCGTGATCACTTGCATTTTTTTTTATAACAGTGGAAAATTAAAAATACGCAGTCATTTTTGCTCATAAAGGTAAGAGTATACATCATTCGGAACTGCAAAATGTCTACTTGTATTTGTGTTCACTCACAATATCAACAAAACCTTGTGCTTTTGTAAAGTACGGAAAACAAACAGGATGCGCTTTCTGTCCTCTTGGTCTTGAGCAGGAGCGCTTCACCGACATCAGGTTCATCAAATTCATTTTTGCAACATTGACTCAGAAAACATTAGTTTATTAACAAATAATTCAAATATGCCCTCACTATTTTTTACTTTTTTGTTTGTTTTTTGGGCCGCTGAGCCAAAATTGTGTTTGCATTCAGTAGCCTATACTGCAGCATTTTTGTGCCACGTTGAAAAATAACTAAATAAGATTAACGTCATAATATTTTAAGAATAAAGTCAAAATTACAACAATAAAATCATGTTATATCAGCGTATACTTTTCTTGCAGCCAAACTCTGCTTTAACTGCTCTTTGATGTCAAGACCGATTAATTAGATTTCACCTTTTAGCACAAAAATAATTCACCTTCATTTAAAAATGCAATTAGTGAGTTTGCTAAACCTCACTGAAGTTATTCTCTTCATTCTTTGGTATGATTGGCCTCAGAGGGGTTGACTTTCATTTAAAGGGAATTTGTTTACTACAGATCTAAGAGGGACTGGCTAATGTGTTGGGATCGCTTTTAACATCTCTCCTTTTTCTCATTTCCTCTTTGCACCTGCCTTGCATTAATTGGCAATTATGTATCCCTTGCTGAGCAAAGAGTGTGTTGGTGTGAGGGCATCTGAATTGTCCATGATTTTGTCTATCAGGTTTTAAAAATAAAGTAAGTATAAGAAAGCATTCTATAGACAAAGTGCTTTTAAGAAAACTCAGATTTTTAAATAATTAATATGAAATCTGTTATGATGTACTTTATCCCAGCAGTTTAAGATAAATGAAGGTTTACAATAAAGGTTTGTAATTCAATAAGCTAAATCGATTATGAGATGTCTGTCTCGTGAGTCATGTTGGAGCAGTGTTTAATTGTAGTCTGGGGCTAAATGCCACAGTTAATGATACTTCAAAATTTATTTAAATATTTTTGGTACAGGACTTGAAAAGCATCTCACATAGCCGCTTAATCAGGGTATCTTCTGATCATTCATTTTTTTATTTAATATTGAAATCTGAAAAATGAAAAACGGCACATATTTCGTTTTTCAATTGTTCAAACAAAACGAAAAATCAAGAATCCGGCTTCATTTTTCGTTTTTACGTTCAGGGATAGAAAACGAATACGCAACTTGAATGAATGATCTCTACATGTGGGCGGGAATGAAACGCCCCTCTCCGCTGATTGGTCAACCAAACATTTAATAGTCCAAAAAAACATAATAAGAGTCCTCAGCTTCTATGAATTCTTAACATGTTTATTTCTACTACATTTGATCTCTTTCTCTTCATCAAACAGCCAGATTAATGAATGGCTTGACACAAACCGTACCGAGGCAGAGCCTTTGGTCCTTTGGCACACCGCCTGATCTATTATAGCTAACTATCAAAATCTGTGTGGCAAAGCTGCGCAACACACTGCAGCGCGGGGAGAATGTATTGTAGTGAAGCACAGACCACTATCAATTTATGTGAACATACAGTCATAACTTTTGTGTTAGACAATACGCTGTGTTTTAGACAAAGGAGGAACTTAAATATGACAGATATGAAAAGAAATGACTTTGTGTAATTTACCTTCACAGCACATCTAATTTTTTTATTTTTTGAGTTTTATTCATAGGGCACTTTCTAGAAATTTAGGAAATCATATGTTGTTATCCCACTGGCATGGGACTATTTGTTCGTCAGAGTGCTTGTTTCAGTGATTGAATTTAGTGAAATGTGAATTTGACGTCATGATTTGAAGGTGTACTCGTTTGAGTTATAAGAACATATCCAAACCCTGAAATAACACTTCGAACAATAAGCCAGTGTCAGAAATTAACTTTCCCATATGGGGCAACTGATTGTTAAATTCTTAAATTAGAATAATATGACAATAGGCTGTTACCAATTAAATCAGTATTCAGTGATATAGATGATATAGAAGAAGATGCTTTTAGATGTATTTACAGTTTAATGCTGATCAGACGGCTGTACGTGCATTTACACAGCAATTACAAATGTATAATGAAATGAGATTAATGTTTTATACAACATTTTTAATACAGAAATATGAATAAAATGAAATGATACTTGAATTATGAAAGTAATATCGCCACTAGGTGGCGGTAAGTCATTGTGTTAATAAAGGAGCCTTTTATTCAATCAATTCGTTCAAAATGCTTCATTCATTCATTTAGGAATAAAATGAAATGACTGTCTATAATAATTGGTCATTGAATTGTTGTCTATAATAATGGGTCTTTCAAAGACTCTGATTCATTCAGGAATGATACACTACTCTATGCGCCTGCTGCGAGTCAGTCACACAACGGTTCTGTGACTTTGGTTTAGTTGGCAGAGAAAATAACAATTTTGTATGCCATCAGTTAGCTGGCCAATACTCAATATTAATTAAATAAACTCAAGTTTATTGTCTAAAACTACCTACACTCTAAAAAAATGCTGGATTAAATATAACCCAGCGCTGGGTTAAAAAGGGACAAACCCAGCTATTGGGTGGTTTTGACCCAGCGGTTGGGTTCAAAACAACCCAACTGCTGGGTCAAAACAACCCAATAGCTGGGTTTGCCCCTTTATAACCCAGCATTTTTTAGAGTGTATATAGAATTTGATTATATATACACACATATACATAGGCTATATAATTTAATAAAAATCAGTACATACTGTTTAGATTTGTTTGTTCTTTTGTTACTTTTAATGTGTGTGTAGCCTATATATGCGCACATAATTAATATATAATATTATTAATATATAATATGTGTGTATGCATATATATAACTTTTTATTTACTATATATATAATATATACATATGTAATTTATAACACATTAATATTTTGATTCAGTCTTTGTTCTTTTGTATTAGAAATGTTTTTTTTATGGTTCTTTTTAGCAGCATCATATGACCCCTTTAAATGTGCTGAGTTTAAGTGGAATTAGAAAAATGTTGATTGAATGTTAAGAGAAGGGGAATTGGGCAGAGAGCCTTTATGGTGTTTATTATATAAACAAATGGGGGAACTGTTAAACTATATCATGCTCTCTGCCAGATGTTTCTGTGAGCTTGCCTGTCTGTGCTCTCTCTCTCTTACCCTCCCTTTCTCTCCCCTTGTGCTTCGCCCTCCTCCCTTCTGTGTTCTCTCTCTCTACTCTCTTTAGTTTTATCTCTCTCTATCTCAATGTATACACGCATGCACATGTAGGTATATTTCTTCTAACCCAGCAAGCAATAGCCGTCATTGCATCGTCTCGGTTAAGTATAGACCCGATCTAGTCCGGCTATGTGTAACCCACTTAGCCCAAATAACCTTGAATTTGGTTTCATGTCGTTTTTTGGCAAAATAACTTGTGAGATGTATGATATTCCATCATGTAAGCAAAGTAACAGCGTTTACCAGGTGTTTGGTTTCATTTCTTTGACATGTTCAATACGTAGCCTGTGCATAGCCACTATTTAGCTCGTAGTCCGAGCGGCTATCTGTAGCCCACTTATAGTCAAACCTGGTTCACTGTAGTTTTTGGCCAGGCAGCGCATGAGATGGTTGATATCCCATCATGTTCGCAGTGTCAGTAATATCTACAAAGATATAAGTGTCATTTCATGACATGGTCTATATGTAGCCACGATTTAGCTCTAAATTGGACGGGCTACGTGTAGTCTGCTTTTAGCCCACCTGGCGAAATCGAGGCAATCTGTGGTCTAATTTTAACGGCTTGGCTATAGCCCTATACCAGTAACCAGACCAGCGATGAGCATGGACAAAATAACCTTAAAATTGTTTACATGTAATTTTCGCCCACGCAGCTTCTTATCAAATGCAAGTAAACTTTTGAAACATTTAAATTAGCATTATTTTTGCCATAATAAATAATGCTATATTTAATAATGCTGTAAAATAATTAAATAAAATATAAAATAATGCTACTTTAAATGTTTCATACAGAAATATGAATAAAATGAAATGATACTTGAATTATGAAAGTAATATCGCCACTAGGTGGCGGTAAGTCACTGTGTTCATAAAGGAGCCTTTTATTCAATCAATTCGTTCAAAATGCTTCATTCATTCATTTAGGAATAAAATCAAGCGGCTGTCTATAATAATTGGTAATTGTATTGTTGTCTATAATAATGGGTTTTTCAAAGACTCTGATTCATTCAGGAATGATACACCACTCTATGCGCCTGCTGCGAGTCAGTCACACAACGGTTCTGTGACTTTGGTTTAGTTGGCAGAGAAAATAACAATTTTGTATGCCATCAGTTAGCTGGCCAATACTCAATATTGATTAAATAAACTTAGTTTATTGTCTAAAACTACCTGTTCACATAAATTAATAGTGGTCTGCGCTTGTCTACAATACATTCTTCCCTCGCTGCAGTGCATCGCACAGCTTTGCCACACAGATTTTAATAGTAAATTTTTTTTGTTAGCTATAATAATTCAGGCGGTGTGCCAAAGATGTAGGCTAGTAGGTAGTTGTGAGTGCAGGTGCAAAGTAAATTAATATTTATGAGATTAACTAATATTTCACGGGTAGGTTGCAGAATTTATGCCTACACAAAATACATTTTCTGTCTAGGCTCTGCCTCCATACGGTTTGTGTCAAGCCATTCGTTAATCTGGCTGTTTGATGAAGAGAAAGAGATAAAATGTAGTAGAAATAAACACGTTAGGAATTCATAGAAGCGGAGGACTGTTATTATGTTTTTTTAGGACTATTAAATGTTTGGTTGACCAATCAGCGGAGAGGGGCGTTTCATTCCCGCCCACATGTAGAGATCGAATATTCAAGCTGCTTATTCGTTTTCTATCCCTGAACCTAAAAACGAAAAATGAAGCCAAATTATTGATTTTTCGTTTTGTTTAAACAAATGAAAAATGAAAAATGTGCAGTTTTTTCATTTTTCAGATTTCAATATTAAATAAAAAAACGAATGTTCGGAAGATACCTTAATCCGTGTATCATTCGATCATTTGTTTTTTGATTTAATATTGAAAGTAGAAAAATGAGAAAACGGCTCCTTTTTCGTTTTTTTGTTTTTTTCCAAGAACGAAAAACTAAAATTTAAGCTGAATTCTCGTTTTTCGTGTTTTGGAAAAAAAATGAAAATACGAAAAAGGAGCTGTTTTCTCATTTTTCTACTTTCAATATTAAATCAAAAAACGAATGATCGAATGATACACGGATTTACCCTGATTCTGCTTAGATTAAGTTTTTCATTTTCTTTTCTTTTATATTTTATTGTTTTATCTTCGTTTAACTTTAGTTTAGATTTTATTTTAAAGTTGAGTTGAGATTAGTTTTCTTTTTTTTAGCTGCAGAAAAAATGCTTAAAAACATGTACACGCATCCTAGGAAAATGTGGATGTGTTAGTTCAGATATTCTCCTGTTGACAGAAAGGAAGTCCTTTTCCCTTATCAGTCCTTTAGTTCATTAAGCACATCTCTTTTTGGAATCACAGAGGTGGTTTGGCCGTTTCCTCTTATCTCCCCACAATGTTAATGTTGTCAGGTGTGCAGTTTGCTGTAATGGAAAAGCACAGTCATTAATATCCAATTAGGGCCGGCTAATGATACAGCAACAGGAACCACCAGGCCGAGCAATCTTTCTCTTTCGTGGCCCGTGTACCATTTTCAATAAAACAAGCGGGAACAGCACCATCCCAGCACTGAATGCACCTTCTGTATTATCATACAATTACTGCTCACTGTTCACAGAGCTGCTCAGGAGTGGAGGACACGTGTTTTGGAGAGAGGGGTGTGCTGAAGATGCCGTGATGCAGGACTGCTGGGGCTTTAGGTGAAGGGTTGTTGTGGAGTGTCTTGGGACAGCTTATTAAACCCGCCTGCCAGAACCAGCTTGTTTCTGTTCTCCAGGATGGGCTTTGCAGGAACACTCTGGCACTGGAGAAAATTCTTCAATAAGACTTTCCTTCTGGTATGTTTCTATAGCAACTGTTTAGAAAAATAGGGCAGGGAAAAAAAGCTTACAGATAAACATAAAACAGAATTAGGCACAAATAACAATGAATGTATAAATAAACATTAGGATGACTGACAGCAAGCTTGTTTTGAGGATATAATTATTTGAACTAAACAGAGCGGTTTTTGCTCCAAGATGTTCCTGAGTTTGGGGCGGAAACGGCAGCCGGAGCCGTATAGATAATAACCAAAGAAACCGTACGGTTCTCGGGACATTAGAGGCAGTAGTTGGTGATTCAAACAGGCGTAAGGATAACCATCAAAGTCAGATCACACACTCCAGTGAAGGAACCGTAGCTTTCTGAAAGTCCTTTGAAGTTTCTGCCGCTGTCTGTGGAACACACCTCCTCCTCACCTGTGTGATTCAGAGCTGATTCAATCATGTGCAATCAAAGAAGAACAAATGATTCTTTCTGGTTTGAATAAGCACACGGCAAAGTGATTCAATAGAGTGTCATTGTGCTGTCAGTCACAATATATATGAAACTATACAAAAAATATTTTTACTGCATGACAAACTATTAAGGCTCCATGTGTTAGACTGAAGTATTCATTATGTGAATCATTGTGTTCTTGCAAATGCTGTAGACAGATATATACTAGAGCAATGGTTCTCAACCTTTTGTACTTGAAGTCTAGATTATCGCAATATTCAAAGTCTCTCTGTATTGACTATTATTTAGGATATAAGATATTTAGGGCCCGAGCCTAGGACCCTATTGGAATTGCTCCGTTTCTTCTTCTTCTTCTTCTTCTCCAAAGTGAATCGCATTTTGAGGGCCTAAACAAGCTCCAAAACTCATGCACATGCATCAGAACTGGCAAAAATTTACATCTGATATGGGTTTCAGAAGTGGGTGTGGCAAAATGGCCCAATAGCGCCACCTGTCAAATTTCAAAGGAGTGCGCCTCAAGCTACGTTTTATGTACAGGTACGAAAATCGGTACACACATGTAACACACCATTACCTTCAAAAAAGTATCTTCGTACAAAATCTTGGTACAAAACCCAACAGGATGTACGTTATTTAGAATTTTTTTGTACGATTTTTGTGCAGTTTTTGCCATTTCCAGGCCTCGTACTTTGACGAACTCCTCCTACAGTTTTAATCTGATCATCTTCAAATTTGGTGAGGGTTATCATAAGGCCTTTGTGACGTTAAATTGCGAAGATCTTGAGTTTTCGTCAAAGGGCATGTCCCTGGCAAAATTTGATGTTTCGCCATGAAACAGGAAGTTGCTGTAACTCAGGCAAGCAATGTCCGATCTGCCCCAAACTTCACACGTTTGATAGGTGTTCTGTCCTGAACACATGGCCATGCCCATATTCAGTTATAGTCATAGCGCCACCTCCTGGCAACAGGAAGTGTCATGTTTAACACTGTGATGCACTATTAGCAAGACAGTAAAATATGCCATTGTGTGCTAAACATGTTAGAAACATGCTCAAACATGCTAGCAACACTTACTAAGTGCTAAAGCATGCTATTTAATGCCATCAAACAGGAAGTTGTTGCAACTCATGCATACAATGTCCAATCTGCCTCAAACTTCACACGTTTGATTAGACTCCTGGCCTGAAGACATCTACATGCTCATATTCAGTTATAGTTATAGCGCGACGTACTAGCAACGGGAAGTGACATGTTTAATACTGTAATGCACTTTTAGCAACACAGTAAAATATGCCATTGTGTGCTAAACATGCTAGAAATATGTTCAAGCATGCTAGCAACATTTACTAAGTGGTAAAGCATGCTATTAATACCATCAAACAGGACGTTGTTGTAACTCATGCATACAATGCCCAATCTGCCCCAATCTTTACACGTTTTATAAGAGTCCTGGCCTGAACAAATCTAAAGGCCAATATTCAGTTATAATTATAGCGCCACCTGCTGGCAACAGGAAATTACTTGTTTCACACTAACTTGAACATGCAATGTCTGATCTGCCCCAAACTTCACATGTTTGATAAGAGTCCTGGCCTTAACATATCTTAAGGCCAATATTCAGTTATAATCATAGCGCCACCTTTTGGCAGCAGGAAATTTGGCAGATATAAATGACTTTGGCATATTCTTCCTATATTTACCACTTTAAAGGGGTGGTTGACTGTTTTTTTTCTAGGTTTTATTGTGTTTATGGGGTGCAGTCTAACTTGATAATGCTTTGTTTTAAAAAAAATGCATTATTTTTCACATAATTTACCTTTATTCCACACCGCTCTGTCCCTTCTCCTATAAATGCGCTGATCATTTCCTGCTTTTATGAAGCCCCTCCCTCAGAAATAGGCGATGGGCTCAGATTGGTTAGCTGGTCCAGTGTGTTGTGATTGTCTAAACCGCCACTAGTGCGCGTCTAACGTCCCGCCCCTCACCTCAGCGGCATGTGCTCCAGTTGTATTGTAAACAATGGCGTCGTCTATATTGCTTATCAATTTGGCGGTGAGCCTGGGTGCGAAGGCCCTTTCATCGCTGCTTGCAGCTTTAACCTCCTGGGGTCGAGAGTTCCGGCGGCGGAACTTTTTGAAGATTTGAATGATGACAGCAATGGATAATATTTTGAATTTTAGAGACAATTTTGCATGTGGATTGTATATATTTAAAGAGATTAATTTGTACTTTACACATTTGCAAGATGCCATGCTCTGGTTTTAAGATAACTCAATGCTGTTTACATTAATGCTGATATTTGCATGTAATGTGAGTATGGATGTAGCCTATGTTTTTTGCAGTGGTATTCAAAGCTGATGACGATATGTTCATTTTGAGTCCTGTGCGTAGTGTTGCGTCTGTACAAGGCAAATTATTTTTTGACATAGCTTATTGATATCATTTAAAGTTAAAACAAGTATGAAAATATTTAATTGAACTATGACATTTATTTATGCCTATTATTTAATATTTTTGTATTTTTCACATTTGATTTATCATTACTGTTTATTTATTGTTCATAAAGGAACCATAATAACTAGGCTAATTATTTGTAGTGTTTGTAAACCTTACACTTGCCTACTATTAACCCTTTGATTAGCAGTCATTGAAAGTTCAACATCACATGCATGACTCATGAGTTCTCTAACAAGATCCCTGTAGCGGTCAATGCTTAATTTACCAGCATGTCATACTAAATTATTTTCAACATAAAAAAGTACAAAAAAACAAATCTACGCCTATGACGTGAGGTAGAAAAAAAGAGAGATGAGATGAGAGGAGCAAGAAGAACAGCAAAGAACATCTAACAAGATGTTCCTAACTTAATCTACCTTATTTTATGTTGGAAATTCTTCTACTCAGCTTTTTTAACTTTAGATTTATATGCAGAGAACAAAAGGAAATTGCATGGAAACAGATGGATCAAAGTCAAAACAATTTCCCAAGATAGAAAACCTTTAGATTCATCTCAAAATCCTCTTACAATGAGTCTCATCTCTGTTTGAGCATATGTTAAATGAAGAGTAGTGAATTCACATTAGGTTCAGCAGGATTAGTTGTTTGGTTTATTATTCAGGTACTCAGCTTAAAAATCATTGTGGTTCCATTTCACCCCTCTCTATTTTTTTCTCTTCTCACAGTGACACAGAATAGTTGTAAGGAACATACATATTCAGCATTGAGGAAACAAAAAGCATTGCTGTACATCAAACTAAAGCTTTTTAAATGTATACAGTGCTAATTTGGTGTTGTTTGCACCATATATTTTTTATGTATCTCAAATATATGTGGATAAAATGTTTGAAGTGGTGGGGAGTGTGGAGGTGAAAATGATTATACAGCGATTTCAGTGACTTTAATACCTTGTGTCACACAGTATAGAGCCAATACTGTTAAATATGGGATAATCGAGTTGACCTTTCCTGGAAAGTGTTATCAGCAAGGAGTAATATAAGCCATTTGTTCATCAGTTTGCAACAAAGTTGTGTGAGTTCAGGTGTAGGTCTTTGTCCATGTCAGGATGATTAAGCATCGGTGAAGGTATATAATGATAGGGCTGTTTTCAGACCAGAGCAGGTTTCATCCATCTCTTTTGTTCGTTCTCTTGGGGTAAAGCTAGGCAGATATCTTTTGAGAGTATTGTTAAAAGGTTTAGAGATCTTGGAGAGCTCAGAAACATTGTATCATTATAATTTAGGAAACCTATAATAGAGCAGAAGCTTGTTTCAGAGGACGACTCTGGCTTTCTATGGGCACCAATGTTTTGCCCAAAGGAAGTGATTTAAGTCTAAACAACCTGGTCTTGTTTGGTCTTAATAGGGCACATTTTTCTCAGTGCAGACAGAACCTCATAAAGGGTATGGGTGTAATATTGACTCTTATTTGAAGTGGCAGTAAAAATGTGGAAGGAAGCATGGAGCACCGAAAGCTGAGCTGGGTTATAGTCTAGAGGGCATTGGCTACCATGGAAAACAGTGGAAGAATAACAATTACTGTGTGACCGTTTGAATTTGTATTACTTGCAGAGACTATCAAGAGATGCTCTACTCTATTCTTCTAAACCTTGACACAAGCTGGTTAAAAGTCGTTGCAAAAAGGCCTCAAAAAAGTGAAGTTATTTCTGAGAAAAGCCCTAATATCCTTTGTGTTTTATTATTCTATCTAAAGCAATCAAGATGTTTTAAAGGTGACATATCATGAAAATCTGAATTTTCCAGGTTTTAAAAGGGGTCATATGATGTTGCTAAAAATATTTTTTTTTGCGGAAATGTTACGCCCCTTACCATACTGTGATGCCCTGTCTGGCCAGAGCGACGAGACAAAAACATTAAAACCCATTATAAACGAGTTTGTAACTCGTGTGTTTTTAATGTAAACTTGTGTGTGAGTTTAAACTTAGTTTAGTACTCACATGCTGTGACAGCCACTTTCTGTATGTGTGCTTTGGATGTGTGCTCTCAGAAAACCGTATGTCAGAAGTTTAAACCCATATGGTTTAAAAAGCATGATTTCAGCGCGATAAACATGATAATCAGAACCAAAACAGATGTTTTTAGCCGGTACGAGCTGTAATGGCGCAGCTGGTAAAAGGGGGCGGGGAGCAGCAGCTAATTTGCATTTAAAGAGACGGGCCCGAAAAACAGCGCGTTTCTGCTTCCACTCAAAATAGGCATTTCAAAATTATATAATAAATGATCTGTGGAGGATTTTGAGCTGAAATTTTACAGACACATTCTGGGGACACCAGAGACTTATATTACATATTGTAAAAAGGGGCATAATATGTCTCCTTTAATGTTACAAAAAATATATTTCATAGAAATGCTTTTATTTTCTGTTTCTATTCTGTTTTCAACATTAAATATTATATTCAAAATCATTTTTAAAAATCTTACTGAGCCCAAAGTTTTGAACTGTAGTGTCTGCAGCATTTATGATCTAAAAGATACATTGGTCATCATTGCATGGGCCACCTAATCCACCATCCTTTCTTTCTTCAGATCAGGTGTTTTGTGTTTTATACACAATAGCAAGCCTGAAATATGATGTCTGCTTCTTTAGAGTGCAGTGAATCCTCTTAATGGTGAAGAAGAGTGACTTCAAAAGCAGGAGAAAGATGAAACTGAACATGTCAACACGTCTTTAGGATGGAAAACAGACATCATTCTTCATGAAAGACTGTAGAGTCAAGCTGACATCTCAGTGGTTACGGTGAGAGATAGATAAGCGGTAATGCTTTGTGCTGTATGTATCACATGTTAAAGGAATAGCTCACCCGAAAAATAAAAAATTAATTTCCTTACCCTCAAGTCATTCCAAACCTGTGACTTACTTTCTTCTGTGAAGATATTTTGAAAAATTACCCAATTCATTTTCATTTTATGTACAAAAACACTTTCTTTTACAGTTTTACAATGACATGAGGGTGAGTAAATAATAAGAATAAATTTAGAATGTAATTTGCGTTCTGCCCATGTAGACCAAGACCTTTAGACTGTGTACAATACTTAAGGGCTGTCGCTTACCACAAAGGTGATGGTGAGTTCATTGGCTTGTTAAACTTAAGGCGGCTTCTGATGGATGATATTTACTCCAGCCACTGATATCGAAGCCATTAAGCCTCATAGACCCTTTCATTTGCCTTAATGGAATTGCTTGCTAATTACGGCCAAGTAGCGAGGTGCTGCAGCCATGTGAGAGACCGCTATAGATCTCCAGATAAGTCTGAGATAAAGAAGTGATGTCGCAACAACTGGGTCTGGTGGAGGTGGAGGGGTGTTGTTGGTACAGACTGAAAGAGCTTAAATTTTTGTGACGCATCCGAATTTCCTCAGGGAGAGGGAGGGGTGGGGACTGAACAGGTTAGAGCCCTTATTTCCTCAGGATGTGCTGCCACTATCTATCGAGTAAGCTGAATATGGCTTCCAGGGCACAATTTAATTGCACAGACCTCAATTAAACTGCACAGACCTGAGAGAATGGAAAGAGAGAGAGTGAGAGAGAGACAGGAATGGGGCGAGCATGCTGTTAAGAGTGCACTAAAGTGCCGTAACAGGGTTGGTGAGAGGATCCATTAGAATTCTTCTATCCATGTAGTTCTGCTCTCATGTCAGCTGCACTGTACTTTTACACTGCACACCATTGTTCTTGTGTTGAATCTTATCTCTAATTGAATGTGATTTTCGCCTCAAAAATTCCACCTGAGTTTTGTGCCCTTTGTGGGAGAGATTCGACAAGAAGACTCTGCGTTAAATGAGAAAATGAGGGAGAAAGTTAAGCATGCGAATCCCACATAGTGAGTAGGGATGGGTATTGACACAGATTTCACAATTCGATTCACAAGTTTGGTATTTGATTCATTTAGTTTTATATCAGTAACGGTATATAAATTTATCTCAGGGAAAAACAGCTAATGCTGTAAACTATACAGGGAACTCTGTCATGTGGTACATTAGTATTAATGGTTAAAATGTACAACTCATTTGTATACAAACATTTAAATTGTTTTTGTAATAACTTTTTAGTGGCATCTACTCTAATTCGTTTTTGGAAATATGATTATTTAAATGGTGGCTTTTCATAACACATTAAATATTGAAGAACAGGTTAAGTAGAAATACAAAGTGCTGTCATGAAACTCTAGATGGGACAAGCGATAGGTTCTAACTGAGCTGATATAATCACATCATTCTTAACATGGTGCAGCTGATTGGTTTCTTTTCGCATTAGCAGCAAATGAGATTGCTGCTCAACATTCAAATACTCTCTCTTCTCCACCTGTAGCTGGTGTGTGGTGAGCACACTTGCGCCGTTGTACTGTGGCTGCTATCCATCATCATTCATGCTGCACGCTGGTGGTGGTTGAGGAGAGACCCCTCTCCTATATGATTGTAAAGCGCTTCGGGTGTACAGCAATACACAATAAAGCACTAGCCTATATATAAATTCATTCATTCATTCATTCATCTGTATAGATCTGCTATGGGGTAATTTTATGTATGTTGTATACAGGGGTTATTTTATATGTAATATGTGCAGCATGTTTGTGGATGTATTGGCAGTAGCAAGTCTCAAAACTTGCTCTGCAACAGCAGCAGCCTAGCAGATCTATTCTGCCAAGATCAAACACCTTAACATTGCCATGTATATTACCATGCTAAACTCTCAGAGAGTTGTCATGACAGAAATATAATTAATATGTATTATAGTGTCTGTATCAAGCTAGTGTTATATTTTCTTGTTGACTAACGAGCTATGGTGATTGGATGGCCTTTCTAAGATACATGTAATGATACATGACATTGTTTACAAGCTACATTATTGGCGTCATTATACATTTTACATTTAAGTTGTAGTATATCTTTCAACATACCTTCTTCCTATGTTCATTCATGTTTACTTTGTGCTATAACTAGTAGTACAGGTGAAGAGATGATTGGTTCATGTGCGGTCTATGCTGCTGCTTTGCTTGATTTGAGGCAGTTAAAGCGATGCTGATGTGTAACTTTACATTAAAGAGCACCAAAACATTATTTATTGTCTTAATTTCATAAAATCTACAAAATTTGAAAGTTGAGACTTTGTTAGATATCAAAATTAACAAAGTACAAAGCATATTGCGATTTATTGGATGGAAGGTGCACTACAAAAACATGTTTTTGTTCATGCGTCGACTGAAAACAGCTGAAAGATTGAGAATCAATATTTTCAACCCAGTCCTAGTAGTGAGATGAATATGTAGGTCAGTGGCAGGAGAACTGCTATGAAACCCACAATGAAGAGAGGGAAGTGGGCATCTGTGCCAAACCCTGTGTATTTAATTAGCACCGTTGCCTGAAAAGGAGGAAGTCCAGAGAGAGAGCAGGGGGCTTCTGGCTGGTCCGACAGCTCAGTCATTCTCAGCTGGCTCAAATGAAAGCAATGATAAGCAAGTGACATTCAATCCTGGAGATGTAGAGCAGATGGTCTAGGGAGAGGCCAAGACGAGGAACTCATGTCCAGGATGTGGAATGATGATGTTATCTCATTATATAGGCCCAACTCTAGTGAACAGGAAAGTGCCTCCAAAACCTGAGTTTGACCTTACAGGAGCTGTTGTTCATTCTATACTCATAGTATCAGCCACGTTCAGCTAATACATGACTACCTGAGGGCCTTCGTGAGCTTAAACTCTCAGCTCGGTCTGGTGGAAACTGTGTGAGTCCCAGGCTGGGTCCATTTACTCGCTCTTCTTCTGGCAGATCTATTTAACACAGCAACACACGCTGGGCTCTGACGGATACTAATGACCGTATTATTCATAGACATTGTAACCTAAATGCCCTAAAATATATCTAGTTCAGGTAGACAAATAAGATGGATTCACCACTGGGAGGAGACCTAGAGCACCATCCGGAGTCTTCAATACAGATCACCAATAGCAGACCAATACTATAGTAGTTAGACCTATAGCTAACCTCAATTGATTAGGTAAACTAGCACTTAGAAAAAGTAGAGGGAGATAGCACATAATGGATGAAGGAAAGTGAAATGTTTTAATGTGATGACGTATTGTGGGTCATTTGCATTTGATTGGAACAGCAGGCTATTTAAATCAAGTCATGAAGTCGTGTTTGTTCCTGGCCACTTAACATAGGATCATAAAGGAGTCTTTTTGCTTTGTCTGTCTCTGATGTTAATGTGTCTTTCGTTTTTTTTTTTTTCTGGCATACTGGTGTCAACTTTGTTTCTCACAGCATGAAATAGAGGAAAGACATATTATGTAAATTAGCACTCTTCTGAAACAAAGCGAACATAAACACTATTTCGCCCTATATACATAATGTTCAGCAAATTGTACATGTGAAGCAAGTGCCATTTCATTTCCAGCGTTTAAGCATTATGTATGGTTCACAGAAACAAAAGTGATTGCAAAGAAATATTTAATAATACACAGTGCTTTAAAGAAGTACTGCAAAAGATGTGATTATAAGCAAAACATATCTGTTGACTTGTTTATCAAACATAACTGACGGATGGTGATTTCACTGTTCCAAAGATACATACAACCTTAATCATGGGTTTATTCCAGTTGCTATGTTTTCTCATGTGATATAAAACCAGTGAAGCAAGTTATATAGAAAAATGTGTTGTTAGTTATTCATAAATGTGTTATGACAAAAACTATACCGAAAGATGAACAAAAGACAAAAGTCACATTGGTGCCTGAAATTCATTCATTCTTTAATAATGCTGCTGTGCTTTTTAGTGCTGAAAGAGTATTTCAGCTCTAATATAACATTCATAGAACTAGATAAGTACTTCCTGAAGCTCAGAAACGTGCTCATAGCAATGCAGTGAGGGAATTCAAATGTTTCCAAAAGCATGACCCACCACCCTCCCTGCTAGTTTTTACATAATCATCCTGACACCCCTGTTCTTCATCCACCTTTCATTTATATAATCTCATAAAAATATATATTTAAACTCATACCCCTCCCTTCAGCTCTCCTGGAATGCACTGTTGCCTTGGAAACTAAATTCCCCACACATATTACATGCCTAGAGCCACAGTTGTTGTGACTTATTTTATTTATTTATTTATTTATTTGTTAATTTGTTTTTATGTTATAGTATTTTTGTATTAACATTTTTAAAACTACAAACTTCATTTTTCAAGTTTAGACCAAATTTTGATTTTGCTGTTTACAGATATAGGAAGCTTCAGAGCTATAGGCTCTGAAGTGAGAGAATTTCTCTGTTCACATGACTGTCCAATTCCAGATTTAAATCTAGATTAGTGTGCTAAAAGTAACGAAACAGATTTAATGCTTTAATTCTTGTAAACAGGAGACTAGCTACTCTATAATTCTTTATGAGGTTTTCAGTTCCATGATATAGATGAATGATGTTAATTTGCAGTATGAAGCAGAGTCTTTACTCTCTGCATGCCTTGGGCGCAGGGGGCAGACTGGCATAAGATGAGCCTCAGGCACAGGGGCAGGCTGGCATGAGGTGATTTCAGCAATGTGGTTTAATGAGGTCGCACTGAGATATAGTAAAATAATATCCCTCTTGACAGTGCTAAGACTTTAACTAAGTGTGTATGCAGGAGGTTCAATCTCTGAACTCAATTTAGGGCAGTGTAACTTATAGTTTTTGTATGTCCATAGGGAGTTAGTTCTAATGAATGATTACTTTTAAATTCAATTTATCCAAGAAACGTACCACGTTTTCAAAAAACGTTAAGCAGCACAGTTTTCTTCATTAATAATAATAAGAAATGTTTCTTGAGCACCAAATCTGCACACTGGAATAATGATGCTGAATTCAGCTTTGACATCACAGAAATAAATAACTTTTTATAATGTGTTAATAAAATAGAAAAGTAATTTTCTATTTTAATAATATTTTCACAATATTACTGTTTTTAGTGCTTTTGATCAAATAAATGCAGCCTTGATGAGCAGAAGAGACTTCAGACCTTTGAAAAGGTTCTAAAAATTGAAGAAGAAAAAAATCTAAAAGGTTCTAAAAAATTACACTGTAAGCTTATATGTTTTACAAATATCAACTAAAATGTAAGCATTTACATATATGAACAACTTTCAAATGTACAAATGTTAATAAATATTGAATTTGTGGGCTTAACAGGTTGATTTTTTTACATGAATATGGACATAAGAGTTTAATGTAACAAAAGTCAGTATATATTTCTGCCTAAATATAGTTTTATTTTACTGAGAAGTGGTTAATGTAGGGGTGGGGTTAAGAGTTTATCTATTGTAGATATCTATATGATTCAAAATATCTAGATTGTCTGTGTAACTGCTATAGATGCTGTATGGTTTACATGCTGTCAGTACATTTTTGTGGATATCCATACATGCAAAAATGTATGCGTAAACTTGACATGTGGATACTAATGAGTTCAGCCTGAGAGTTCAGATAGTAAATATGGGAACCAGAATATCCATAACACATCTGATGTAATTTCCAATATGAGGTCTGTTTCATGAATTTCATTATATCAAGCGCTTTAAGCTATTGGATCCATGACGTCTCGAGAAGTGAGCAAAGTAATGGACTCTCATTTGTGAAAGTATTCACCGTGGAAACAACAGCACCTGACCAGCTCTATCATCTGCCTGTTTGTTCCCTAACAGTGTGCATCTGTTGTGAGCATTTTGTCATTTCAATGCAAAGGTTTTCTTTAAATCTACGCAGGCGTTGTTGACATTTCCATCAGAGACGGTGACACCTGAAGAAAACAAACTTGTTTGTGTTGACAGATGACCGTGTAATTGAGATCATTATGTTTTTCGCAGTGGAAGAAGTGCACGCGAGACCCCTCCATCTTGAACTGACTGCGTCTCTTGGTCTGACAAAATCATAACAGAATTGTTTCATTTCTCTGCGATTCCATAAAATAATTTTGCGCTAATAATTCTTTTCCATCTCCGTTGCTCCACACCTTTTTGCTTATTACAGCTCTCTCTCTCTCTCTTCTATTTGTGCTCATGCCCTTCCTCACACAATTTAATATTTTCTGAAATGCATTAAGGAAACAACAGCGAAGTTTAATCTAAATAAATTGCTCCCAGTTGGAACGCACTCATAATGGCAGGCAATAATCTCGCCGTCTGTAGAGAGAAAATGAAGAATGTAAATACCCTCCCTGCTCCATGTTCTTCTTTTTTGTCATCACAAAACGACGTGCTTGGCTCAAGCTCCTCTACAACTGAACCTGCTGAGAGTTTGCAAAACCATATTACTTTCATGAGGGGGCAATGTACCTTGCAAGGGCACACTTAGAGACGCACCAGAATTATTGCCGCCGGCTTCCAAATTAGCTTACTAACACGACAACCCCACAGAATGCCATATTGTTGTTACTTAACCGGCTCCAATCCCATAATATCCTCAGTTGTCGAGGGTGCAGCATCCAAGTTCTGCGTCTCTCATCTTCTTCATAGAAGTCTGCCCTGGATTCAGAAGGCTATGGTTAAATTCATCTATTGGTGCAATTATGCAGGGGATTTGCACGGTTTAAAAATACGCTCGATTTGTATTTGTGTTTTTTCCCCCTACGGAGACTTAATTGCACTCATGAATATTTCTGACGCACACTTACAAAGCGTTTGGCTGTTTTAAGTGAAAATGTTTTCTTTTTTTTTGTTTGTTTTAGCTGAAGCGAGCAAAAGAGGTCACATTTAAAAACAAGAAATTGATCTCTCTGAAGAAAAGCTTTGTAATTATATATATAGATGTAATTTTAGACACCACTTTGACACTTGTCAGGTCAAAGCTTACGGCTTTACGTACAAAGAAAGACGTCTGTGAGTGTGAATAAAATGGTTTTGTTTTGAGTGCTTTGTTTGCTCAGCGGCTGCAGTCATAGTTTAGTGCAGTTTAGTTTTTTTTTTTTTTACATAAAGCCTGTTTAAAAGTTTCCCAATATGTTCAAGTGAGTTTATTTTGACACTTCCACCAAACCTTCAAAACACTGATAAGTTTGGCCTTGTTACAGTAGTTTGATCCTGACAGTGCTACAAATTAAGGTCGAAAAGGTTTCAAGAACAGTTGCATCTGATTCTTCTGTTTTTGGACGTACAGTACAGTATCACATCCAGCTTTTTGCAATCTTTTTAATTTTTTTCTCTAACTGTCTTTTTAGGTTAACAATTTCTGAACTGATTTGGCTTCGTAGGTGATCTCTACAAGGGGCCAAGCAGGTTTTTCTGGGCGAACACAGCGTGCATATAATCTGTAGGCAGACATGGAGTGTTGCTCTAACTGTCTTGCCTTCTCCCGGCCTGCTGAGTTTCCTGCAGGGCAGACTACAGTGTTTCAAAGCAGGTATTAACACACAGATGTCAAACTGTTCAGCTTTCCCTTCTCAAACTGCTATTGACTTACACTTAATGAGACTCATGATGAGGCTTATGCAAGATCCCACAAACAGTCAAAATGCCAAACCAGGTAAAGACTATTGTAAGTTTATTATTGCTAGGCACTTGTTGCTAGGCAACTGGAATAGTTGTATTGTGTCGTGTTGCTGTTGAAGTGTGTGTTAGATAGTGGGTTGTAGTTCCCAACCTCTTGCCCTCCATCATAAGGTGCCTGTGTCCAACCTAATGCTTGCAGTTCGTTCAAAGCACCTGGTAAAAACACAGCACTCTCCCCCTACAATTTCGCAACATCAGAAACAGCAGGTTGAAACCACAGATCAGCTAAATAGTTTATCAGTGGGAAAGAGCACAAATTCTGAGCAGATACTCAGAGTGCAAGGTTTAAGAGTTGGCTGCTCTGATCCTTAGTTGACTACAGAGCTCACTGCTACTTACATGCTCAATTTGTCCTCCATTATGGCTTTTCTGGGTCTCGCCAGAGCTGCCGCAGATCTCTCGGCTGCCCTTTGGGCTGGTTCAGATTCAGCTCCCACTCTCGGTCTAAAGCAGTTTTGGTCTTTATAAACCATTTCTCTTATACAACACTGTAAAGTAAGTGCCTTCACACAAAACAAGCTAATGTCCAGTAAGCTGTTTATGTAATTCAGACCTATTTAAAAAGTTTTTCAAACCTACTGTAAAGGAATATTCTGGGTTCAGTAAAGTTCAGCTCAATCAACAGCATCTGTGGCATAATGATGAATACAATTAGTGTTCATGTGCTTACAATGGGAGTAAATGGAAACAATTTGTGGAGGATTTAAAAACAGAAATGTGAAGCTTATACTTGCATTACTTCTGGGTATTTGGGTATTTGATATTTTTACAGTAATTTTAAGGATTTAGATTTTGCACCGTCATGGGGCAACATTAAATTTTATGTAACTCAACACCGAAAAGGATAGTAAGTGTTTGCATGTTAACACTCAAATTTTCTAGCGGCTGTACTTTCGAAACAAAAGTACACAATTTTCACACTGCACTTAACCCTTGGTTATCATCATACTATATCCTACCTGCTTTTAACCCGAGGTTATGAAACCCTGGGTTACAGTAGCACAGCTTTTGGGGTGTTAATCCCACATTGTGGTGTCAAATGTGTACAGTGGGAAACATTCAAGTGTTATTATAATTAAATATAACATTCAAGTGTTATTATAAATGTTATGGCTAGATACCTACATGTAGCAATAGACAACCAATGGAATGCCTCACATTCACATGCTTTGGACAATTATGGAAACACAGCACATTAGAGTGAAGAAGAGACTAATTTTTACCTTTATAGTCCAAAAAGTGCATTCAGAAAAATTTGATAGCATAGTCGGCAGATTAGGATTACATATTAGGAATACCCAGGATTAATTGTTAACCCTGGGTAAATTATGAGCAGTGTGAAACGTGAAGCAAGATAACTCAGGATTCCCTTTATCTGGGGTTTAGAATGACCCAGAGTTAAAGGGTTAGTTCACCCAAAAATGAAAATTCTGTCATTAATTACTCCACCCTCCTGTCATTCCAAACAATGAGCGTTCACAACAGTACCACAACTACATTGTGGTACTCTCATGAACGTGCGGCGAAGACTGACACGGAAGAGAAGAAATTGTTAAATGAAGTCATTATTTTTGTTTCCTTTGCACGCAAAAAGTACTCTCATAGCTTCATAACATAATAGTTGAATCACTGATATCACACAGACTATTTTAATGTCTTTACTACCTTTCTTGGGCCTTGAACGTGTCAATTAAGCTGGCTATGCAGGGTCAGAAAGCTCTGAGATTTCATAGAAAATATCTTAATTTGTGTTCCAAAGATAAACGAAGGTCTTACGTGTTTGGAATGAAATGAAGGTGAGTAATTAATGACAGAATTTTCATTTTTGGGTGAACTGTCCCTTTAACTATTTCAAGTGTGAAAGGCCCTGAAAATAATGTTTACTGATTAGACCCATTCTCTTCCGTTGTATGCACACTGAACACATAGGCTTGAGCACTAGCGTGGGCATATGATATGCTGTATTGTATATATCTGCGACTGGTGTTTAAGTAACCGTAACTGGAACCTACCAATCTATATTTTGAAGTTCAAGAATATTTGATTGTATTCAGGTCAATTTTACTTCTCTATGAAAATGTAAGCATGTTGACCATAAATTTGAATACCATCTATACTGATGGAAAAGTAAGTCAAGTTCATGCTCTATTAAAGCATAATTTTTTTTCTGTTGGACTGTCTGCGTTGCTTATATTGGCCAGTTGCAATGAGGAAATACAGGCTGCATGGGAGGCAGGTAAATGATTTTTGACAGTTTCTGTTTGCTCTGTAGTTCTGTTGCTTGGGTAACTGTGAAAATGCTTTGACACTTAAATTTTGTTCAATTATCATATTGTCATCAGTTGGTGATGTGTGGGTCACATGGCATCGTAGGGATACAATAACAGCTATTAACTCAATAAATGTGTGTCACTGCTGAAACACTCGCTGTCTTTTGTTAAATTCTGTGGGAATGTAAAAACCTTGGCATTTCACTCTATTTATTTTGAAATGGCACATTTGAAAAACATAAACCCTGTTGTAATAAATTTCATTTGCAGCTGAGAGGAGAAAATGTGCATTTTACAAAACTAACCTCTCCATGATCCAGCACTGATGGTGTTTGGCGGCATTAGGAAGAACCCTTGTGCATCTGCTTCCTGTTTATGCTGTTACTCAGCAGTTCTGAAGTCAAAAGTCTGGCGGAAATTCAATGCATCAGCGTGTAGATCTCTGAATGCTACTGGCTGTTGTGTGAAGGATGTCCAGCCATTTGTAGAATTACCATTTTGGGTCAGATAAACATGGCGTTTCTTAGTGAGTCAGTGCCTCAGGCAATAATTGCAGATTAAAAGTTTGAAACCTATTTGCAGTCTCAGTAGGAACAGGTATACCAGTCTAGGGTTTATGTTAGAATCTTAATGTGAAAAGTCTCCTGCTACTCGGTTTAGAATTAAAAACAGAATACATTCAAACAGCTTTAAGATGAGTATTTCTGGTCGGCTCATTGTGGATGATCCTAAGGGAAAGAACAGGTTTTTGTGTTGTCCTTTAGCCGAAGGGAATGTGTGTACCATGTTATTCAAATGCAGACAAGATTAAGCAAAGCCAAATATATCACAAGGGCTAAATGACTCAGAAGATATAAGAGTAAATCATGACATGCTGACAGATTCTAACTTAACTAATCAGTTTAAGATCTCTTTTAGAGTCCTCCAAAGGAAAACCTAGAGGAAGATGATTTAGTTGACAGGCTTTGTGTTACAATTAGAACTCTCATAAAACAAAAAATGCAGCTATTGAACATCAAATACTGTGAAGTGATAATTCTGAGCTACTGGAGGATTTTGAGAGCAGATTGTGCATATTCAAGCGATCAATTTTGAACTTCTTCTCGTGACTCAGCCCTCTCTGAGTCAATGTCACTCCCCCTCCCCGTTCTTTAAGTGTCCCTGGCTCTGATTTTCTAAGATTGCAAATAAGAGGTACTAATTTGCTTGTGCAGTCTAACAAATTATGTATATGCTGCATAGGCGTATTGCAGTTGATTTACTTTATTAATAATAATTGGGGAATAGGTACAAATATGTTAGACATAATCATTTTAAACTGAAGCTTTTGCATTATTAACCAGCAATGCTTAGGTTTATTATTATTTTATGAAGTATGAATATGTGCAGGCCTGTGTTTAAATACAATACACATTTATTATATGCATGCTGCTATATGCATGCCCAAAATATTGTATTCATTAAGAGAAACTGACAAGGTGTGTGTTGTTCATCTGATTAGTAGAAATCTAGCATAGCGTTAGTTCTGGCAGGTCACGTTAGTCAAGCTCGCATCAGCTGACTCTCAGCTGATCCCCATCAACCTATGGGAATACGACACCTATCTAAGCATTCATATATAAGTTCCCTCAGTATTATCAGCAGTTTTCGCATTGCTCAATAGCTAATTACCCTCCTCCATCCCCAACTCCTCCTCTGTCAGTCAGGATTCAGCCTTCTGATTCTCCTTTGAATCAGACTAATTCTAAAATGTGTACATAACATTATTGAACTTTAACGATATCTGCAATGCATTTGTTGGTTCTGTTCTGTTTACCCTGGGGGGGTTATCGCTGCTCTCCCTGCTCATATCCATGCTAGGCTGCATGGATGCGTAGGGAGTTCTTGCCCAGAACAGAACCATACCGCCAATCCAAACTGTATGCTAATTGTCAATCATCTTTGACGATAGTGGTCCTGACAGAATTAGTATTAGTAGATCATATTTGTAGATTTTTGTCCTTGCTATCAGTTTTTTTTATACACAAACTTTTGAGTAAACCATGGCATCTGTTTTTTCCTGTCTCTTTTTCTTACATGGCAACCAGGCTGCACCGTACATGAACCATGTGATCTTTGAAAGCACTGAGTCATTGATATTCTCGTCTCTTGAGGGCAAATTCATTTTGATTGGCAGGTCAGAGCAGTCTTTTGCAGCATGGGAGCAGAAAGAGCTGAGCTGAGTCAGGGCTGTCCTCTCACAGGACTTCACAGTGTTGACTGACAACAGTAACCTCTCCAGCAGAATCTTAATCCCACGCACAGTGCTGAAATACACGTCTTTTTTAGTGTAAAAAGTAGTACACATTTTTTACTAATGGCACCAAAACACACTAACAGACCTTTTTTGCTTCTACAAAGTAATATCTGTGGGACTTGCTGTGCATTTTTATAAGAAACAGTGTCATTCAGTAAATTGGTGTGTTTGTTGGTTTGCGGGTGCACAATTTGCTGGTGCGTGTTCTAGTCTAGTTTTGCTTTGTTCGGACAAAATACTAACGTGTTTTCCTGCTTTCCTAGCACTCTGGTAACTGCCTGTATTAAAGTCGGGCCACATAAAAAGATGTCTTTTTATGCAGTGACATACAAAGCGTAATATACAACAACTATGAGATGTTGTGAAAGGCATCACTGAGTTCACTTTTGTCACGAATCCGCTCCGTGGGCTTCAGGCCGATTGCCACTAGAGGTTATTCTCCCATTACATTGACTCTCACACCACACAGACTGTTACACATCACCCTGGACTGCATTTCCCATCAACCATTGCACTGATTACACGCACACAGCTGAATGCACTGATCACACACACACACACAGCTGAATCCAATCAGACATGCTACATAAGCCATGGACTTCCTCTCTCTCACTGCCGAGTATTGTTCTGCATTTTTCACTCCCCAAGTGTTAGCTGCCTTACTGAGCCATTCCGTGTTTTCTGTTTTAGTCTCGTGTATTGTTTTGCGTGTATCCCTGTTTAGCGGATAGCTACCTTACCGAGCCTGTTTAAGTTTTCATCGTTTTCTTAGTCTAGTCTTAGTCTTGCCTTGTCTGTTTTCCTGGTTTCTGATTCACGCCACGTCTCTTGGATTAACCCTTTGCTTGCTGTTTCTGACTCTGTTTGCCCCTGCTTGGACCTTTGCCTTCTACCTGGATTTATCTCTTGCCTTGCCTTCGATATACCCGTTTGCCATTGTCTGACCCATGCCTGTTAAAACCACGTCTCTTAATAAAAGCTTGCACATGGATCCTCACGTCTCGTCGGTCCCGTTACAACTTTGATGAAGCATCAGAAGAACTGTGTTTATGAGTCTCTGATAATATGCATTAGTCAAACAAATATATATTCATGTTGTAATTGTAAAATATATATTTTCAGGCTTGTGATTTTGTCAATGTAGATTTTTTTTAATCAATTTTAATTCTCTTTAATTCAGGTAAAAAAAAAATGCTCCTTTTTTCTTAAATCTGTACACACAATAATTACATTTGGCTAGGTTAACAAAGTCCTGATTTTAAATAAGAAACATAAATGGTGCTTGTGCAAGTTATGTAATGTGAGATCAGAGGGCACTTCAGATCAGTTTCATAATCGACACCGTAAAAAATGATTCTTGCTCTCAGCAAATATTGCTATTTATATAATCAGATTTTACTAAAAACGTTTTGTGCTTTGCTTAATTTGAAGATATATTTATGTTTATATTTATGTTGTGACCGATGGTGTTGCATTGGAACACTAACCTGAAAAGGAAAACATAATAAATGGAGAGAAATAATACAATTGTTACCAATAAAACTTTTTTATTCATCTGGTGTTCAGATAATTTTAATTTAAGATGCGATATCACGATATCAAATTGCATAATGTTTAAACCTAGACATGGTTAAAAAAACTATATATGAGTTTGAATGTCTCAGTATCAGTATATCAAAATTGGTGGGAAACCTTAAATATTTGTGTAACATCAGATGAAGTTTCTAAGTATTGCTTAAAATACAGTGTGGAAAAAAATGCTTAAAAAGTGGCTCTTAAGAAAATAGAGGAAATAATTTCTTACAGTGTACATGGATCACATCTCAATGTGAATAATTACTTGTAAAACTGAGGTGTTGTTTTCAGTCTCAGGGGCCTTCCTTTCAACAGCTCTCAGTCGCCGAAGATCTCTCTTTGCATCCCAATCGCTTAATCACGCGTCAGGTTCAGTGCAAGAAGGTCATGTGGGTTACGTGCAGCAGACGAAACTGTAATTAGAGCGCAGGTATCCCAGAAGACCTTGGGTCAGGTACACAGTGCAAAACCAAATTAGTATCCGTCCGTCGCTGGGGATGCAGGTCACACTTCGACGTACTCTGATAAGGGAAAAGTGCACACAAAGCTATAGATTAGAGGCTTTAAACTTAGGATGGCGAAAGCTTTACCTCAGCTCTGTCACTTGTGCTGCCAGCTTCTAGAGCTTTTATTCAGAATGTAAAGGGTCAGATTTTCTTTCAGCATCTATTAAACTCATACCTGGAGCCTTCACGGAGGCATGTAGCCTGGAGAGGTCATGGAGTCCTTGTGGCTAAAGAAAGTTTAATTAGAAATCTGTTTACAACATGTTCTCAAAAAGTGTCATTTATTGTGTATGTGTACCTTGTTTTTTATGTTTTTACTTGCAGTACGTTAGAAAAAATATTTTAGGTACAGTACGTCTATGCAGATTCACATTTTTGTGATGCATAATATCTGCATCGCAGATTCAAGAATTATAATGGATGTATCTCATTGGACCAGTATGTAGATTCAGTAACTGTGTGTACTGAAAATAGCGTGGAATACCTTAAAGGGATAATTCACCCAAAAATTACAATTCCTAAAAATTGTTTACTCACCTTTATTTGGTTCCAAACCAGTAAACTTACTTTCTTCAGTGGGGCACAAAAAATGTTTTTTTTTGAAGAATTTTGGTGTCCAAACAATATTGGACTTTCATCAAATGGACATTTTTTTTCCAAAATGTGTGTGTGTGTGTGTGTGTGTGTAATTCCTTAAGAAAGATCAAGTAAGGACCCACCCTAAAGATGTGAATGCAATTCATTAGGGTGAATAAAGGTCAAGTTAAGGCCCTTAAGGTTCCTCTTTTTAGTGGAGTGGAGCCATTTAAAATGTTGTGTGAGAAGTGTCATTTAGCGTCATTTAGCATCATATTTTACAACTTATGGCAAATTGTCAGAGTGCTGTTTTTCCACTTTATATATAAAAAAATCAATTTAATAAAACAGTCAAAGGGATAGTTCTCCCAAAAATGAAAATCACCCCATTATTTACTCTCCCTCAAGCCATCCTAGGTGTATATGACCTTCTTCTTTCAGACGAATGCAATCAGAGTTATATTATAAAATGTCTGGCTCTTCCAAGCTTGATAATGGCAGTGAATGGGGGCCGAGATTTTGAAGCCCAAAAAGTGCATCCATCCATCATAAAAAGTACTCCACATGCCTCCAGGGGGTTTATAAAGGCCTTCTGAAGTGAAACAATGCATTTGTGTAAGATTAGGGCTGTGACGGTCACTGGTTGTCTACTGCCACCGGCAATAGTGCACATGACGTCACGCACTCTATAACAAGCATAATACGAATTTTATTTAGACTATAAGTCTATGGTAGCCTAATTCACAGATTACCTCAAACGCCATACCCAGCGTTTCCTTTAGATAGGTTTGAGCGCAGGAAAATACAGTTTATTCTGCATTCAGCAAATTAATTTTGTGTTGGGCGATGGACCTTGTTGGGAAAACAAATACTACATCGCCGATCTGGAGCCATCTACATTCATGTCACCCATCCGCATTTGTACAAGTGTCTTCAAGTTCCCATGATCACAAACGCCTGGCTGGTCAGGTTTGGTGAGTCTCCAAACTGGCCAAATACAAATGAGACCGCGATAAATGGAAGATGTTAACAAGAAATGTGGCAACGATTCCTATTTCAAAGAGAGCGCGTGCAGGCGAGGAGTTAATGCGCCCGCTTGCTTGGTGGCGGAACAGTGAACCGTGTCTTGGTAGGTCCATTACCACCACGGTGGTAAAAATCTGCCACCGTCATAGCCCTATGTAAGATAAATAATCCATATTTAAAACTGTAATCTCTAGCTTTCGCTAACTGTCACGCGTGTTCACGAGAGAGCTCCAGTAAGAAGTGGCAAACACAGAAGTGCCGAGGAGAGAGCAAAACAAAACACCGGTCGGTCACTAATTAGAAGTACAAAACGAGGATTTGTAAAGAAAAATGCCAAAGAATTTGGATATAAGCCAAGAGGAGACATGGTTTTCCTTTGCTGTAAACAAAACTTGGCTCTCGCAAGACTGGCATATTCTCACCAGAGCTTATGCTACGCCTACATCCTACGTCATCTGCTGGAGCACCACTCTCTCGTGAACACATAAAATACATTTGATTTAGACTCCCATTCATTCCCATTCATTGTTATTTTTTCCATAATTTATCGCACCAAATTAACATGTTAAACCGACATCGCTGTTGCTACCCTTTTATAAAAGCAATAAGCCACTTGAGACTTGCGTTACAGTGACAGTGAGGACATTTTAGGCCTTCAACTCTCAGCATTCACTCTGAGAGACACAACTCTGTGCATGGTACTCAGTAGCAATCCCCTTTCAAATCTCCTCAATATTTTGCCGCACAAAACAGAGAATGACTTCTCTCCCGACTCGCCTCTCTCTTTGATTTGCTCTTATCGGTCCTGTGGAATCGTGAAAGGCAGCCGATGGAAAAGAGGAGAGAGAGTAGGAGGGAGATAAAACACTTGTATTCGTCCTTAAATCCTCCGAGAAATGAGAGAGGGTGAGATGTCACAGTGAGACTGTAATGAAGAGCGAGCGCTAGAACATGCTCCATTGGATGAGTGTATCTCTTCTTTATTGAGTGTATCTCCTTGGGGGAAATGGAGTGAGTGAGGAGGGGAAGACCTTGGAGAGTGGCATCAACTGGGACACACACACACACAGCTTCAGTCCCGGAGAGCATTCACCCTAGGAGCTGTTACCTTTATGCCGTGTTGGTGACAAATAAGAGAAAAAAGAGATTTGAAGTTCTTGCATGAATTAGGGATCAGAAATGCGATCAAGCTGAGGGTAAAAGGCACCTTTATGTGGGATGTACAGTTACAGGCGCAGTGAAGTCCAGTCGCTGAACCGTAGAATGTGGTTTCTTTGGCTTTCATCACACTGTCCCTGGAACTTCAAGGGTCTCTGTTGTGTGGAAGCAATTGTGTTTTCAGGTCACTGTGGGTTATGAGGGTGGCTCACATTTACACAATATTCAACAGAGTTTGTTTTATTTATGTGTTTTTTCTTAGCTTCACAGCTAGAATGCAATGCTTTGCAGTGTTGAAGGTTTTAAATTGTGTATTTCCTTAGGGTGAATAAATGTCACATCAAACTACTTTAATGCACACATAGAAGTTCAATGTGCTTTGTGATTATATCCATGAGTTTGCTGTGGTTTGAATTGTGAGAATCACAAAAGTTTTATTTTGTTGTAGGGCAAAATCTACAAAGACATGCTCACAGACAAATGATTGACATGTCTTTTACTAGTCTGTCTGCACTAACATTGAAAAGTTTTGGATTTTTTTAATACTAATAGAATACTTATATTCAGCAAGAACACACCAAATTGTCATTTTATAAACAAAACATTGATATTTCAAATAAATGCTGTTCTTTGAACCTTCTGTTCATTAAGGATTCCTGAAATAATGTATCACAAAAATATTAAGCAACACAACTGTTTTTAACATTGATAATAATAATAATTGTTCCTTGAGCACCAAATCAGCATATTAGAATGATTTCTGAAGGATCACGTGACCTTAAACACTCGAGTGATGACTGCTGACTACTCAGTTTTACCATCATAGGAATACATTACATTTTAAGGTATATTAAAATAGAAAGCAGTTTTAAATTGTAATAATATTTCACAAGAGTGTTGTTTTTAATCAAATAAATGCAACCTTCTTGCCTAGTAACAAGTTTCTCCGTGGTAATGTATATGATGCAATGTAATATTGTCAAGCGTTCCTATAAAGTTGTGATCAGTCTTTCAAAATTACCTTGAATTCAAAGTCCACAAATGCTTTTTTTTAGCAGCAGATTTTTTTTTTCCAGACAAAACGTTAATACATAGGCTTTCTTTTTTTTTTTTTCTGGTGGTGCAATTTTTTTTCTATTTATTGATTTCATTTATTATAAAATTCATTTATTTATACACATTTTTTTTTATTAATTGTTTATTTTTGAATGAGGATGCAACATTTTGCATAGTCAATACTGTCAGTCAGAAACAAACTCTTAACTACATTATACAGCTTGGCAAAAAGCCATTAATGTTGCTTTTACTGAAGATCTTACAGGGGTAAAATCATACAATCTGACAAGCAACAATCATAAAGAATAGAAAACGGACCTTATGTAATCCAGTTTAATGTTGCTAGTAGTTCAGAAATTGCTTGATAAGAAATATGTTTATTTATCATAATTTAATCAGTTGTCACATTTCAATATTTCACAGTGAGTCTCTGTATTATTTACTGTGTCCTAATTTATTTGAGCTGAACGTCACTATTCATAAATCATTTGAGTAAGTGAATCAGATTTTGCAGTAGGCTATACAGCAGACTGTTCTTCGCCTAACTAGTGTGCAGTTAGGCATTAACATGAAAACGAAATAACAAGTTCCTTGTTCACAGCAGACAGGGTTTCTGCACAGGAGGAGCTGTCACATGGATTGTCAAAACAAAGCCGCTCCGGGCGTGAAAATTGTCCCACATTCATGCAGTCTGTCCCCTGCCACACCACTGCATGCGCTTTGCAATCAGGAGAGAGCAGCGAAACCCCTCTCGACCCTGCTAGGGGTTTGGGGAGCACAAAGAGAGAAAAGCTAGAGAAAGACTTGGAAAAAAAAGAGCCGAGACTGTATGGAAGGTGGATGAAAAGGTGGTTTTTGGCTCTCACAGGTCTGGCTGATAGAAAGCCTCAGGCCTGCCTGTCCTTTTTCCCCAGATGCATAGCGACTGACAGCCTTCTTTAGTGACACGGGATGCTGTTCTCCGTCTACAATCCGGAACATATTGACACTCACTCCAGTCATCTGCCAGCGCGCCACAGGCTACATGTAGGATCAGTTTTTCTTCAATATCCATCACTGACTTGTGAGTTTCTTGTGGGTTTCTTTCTCTCATCCCGTTATCTCACTCATTCTCTTTAGTAATATGTATGTGCATTTAGATGAAATTACTGTTTGCAAAGAAATGCTTAGCGGACGCTTCAGGGTTCTTGAGGCAGCTGGAAAAGATCTGTTTAGATCAGCACTTAATTCAGATTGAGCTGAAAATGACCAAAAATGTCAAAACACGTTTTGAAAAGATTGATGGAGATTTGGTGTTCTTTAGATGATTTGAAATTATAATCATTATTAATAAAAATTGACTTTCTGTACAGTAGAAAATTTTTTGTTGTTTGGTTCTACAGAGAAAACAGAGAAAAAGGGCTGTGGCGATAAAAAGTAGGAAAACTTTGACACCCATAATGCACTGGGCTCAAATAGACTATCTGTGAGTGAGAATACAAAAATGCAGATTTGTAGTTTTCACAGAGGTCCTGGAGCTGTCAAAAGTCCACCGGATGACATGTTTTATGTCATGCAGCAGACTTCTGCTGAAATAAACATGGAAAAATAACACACATTGTTTACAGTATACTACTATTATAAAAGTACAAAGATGGTTAAAAATCTTTAAACTTAGCCTTTAATAAGACCTGTCTGAATCGCAGCTGCATATCTCCCAGAGAACACTGCACAAACCCTGAAGTCACAAACGGCTTATTTGACATTTTAAAGCACAACTGCAGTCACAAATAGATTAAGTACATGGCAATTTATTATCTTACAGCCACCAGTGTGTGAAACGTACTTGCATTTTGTCAATGGATATGAGAATAAAAACCTTCAAACAAATCAAACAAATCAAAAAGGTGATTTGTTCAGTGTTGTGCGGTTAGAGATTTCCACCAATTAAATCATGTCTTTACAATTTTCCTTCCAACGGAGCGCCTGGGAATAGCAGACAACCAGTCTCTCTAGTCAATGCAGTCGATGCAGAGATGGGACTCCAGCCGCGAGAGAGGGAAACTCAGCAAAGACGAGAAATTAGGTCTGTGGCAGAAGTCCAGCCACCCCATGCCTTAGTGTGTGTGTGTGTTTGAGCCAACGACTGGCTAAAGTGAGTATTAACAGAGGTGTACAGAAAAGCTTTTTTTTAAATTCCGGTCATATGGGTGATATTGATGCCTTGCTGTGTTCCAGTCCTTCTGGGCTCAGGGAATGGCAGAAATAGTTGTTACTTTGAGGATCAGACTGTGCAGTGTGGGAAAAAAAATGTTAGGTATAGTTCACCCAAAAATGAAAAATTCGTTTAAAGGGGTCATATGATGCGATTTAAATTTTTCCTTTCTTTTTGATGTGTTACAAGCTCTTGGTGCATAAAGAAGATCTGTAAAGTTGCAAAGACTAAAGTCTCAAATCCAAAGAGATATTCTTTATAAAAGTTGAGTCAACCTCATTACACCAAATACACAAAATAATGTTCTTTTTAGCAACATCATATGACCCCTTTAATCACCTTAATGTCAATTTAAACATGTATGACTTTCTTTCTTAAAAAACAAAACATTCAGAAACATATCAGAAACTATGTATTTATTATAAATTGAAAGTAATTGTGGTTTGATGTTGTTTTTGTACCCCACTGTACGTTCAAAAAGTTTATTTTGTATATTTTCTTTTGTATATGTGTTCCACAGAAGAAAGTAAGTCAGAGAAGTTTGGAATAACATGAGGGTGAGACTGAATGATGACAGAATTTTCATTTTTGGGCAAACTATCCCTTCAAGTCACATTTCTAAACACAGCAAGATGTTGCAAAGCTTTCTTAAGTATTATAGCTCCCGGGGAAGAAATCTAACAGCCTTCTAAAGTGCAGTCAGAGGTATTGAGATTATATATAGTAAGACAAAAATCAACATAATTGTATGATGAAAATAATAAATGTATTCAAAATTGAATATTAAGAATATGACTAAATTAATTGTAAGATAAATATTTGACACACGTATATGTAAATGTATATATGCACACACACACACACACAAACATAATACAGTGAGTAAATGTAGGCCTAATGAACAATGTTCACTGTTCTTGTCTCTTGAAACGAGCCAGACTCAAAATCACTTTCAGATAAGGTGTATAAATGCACAGGTGGTTTTACAAAAGAATCCATCAGAACCTTCTTTTCCCAGCAACAGAGCTTAATGCAGGATCATTAATCAAAATAATGAGAAAAGCATGACTGTAAAGAGAGGCAGGTTTTTACATTTTCTGAAGAGTGGTGCACACTTATACAACGTTAAATTGGCTCTATGGTTGCTAAGGTATTCTGGGGCAGTTTCTACGATGTTGCTAGGGTGTTGATACTAATTCTGGCCAAAAGTGTCCACCACAAGTCTGGTGATATTTTTACTTCCAAAATTTTGTGGCAAATGAAATACAGGCAGGATGACAATTGGGAAGAAATCTAAAGCACAAATAACTTACGCAACACTGCCTTTATTACATTTTCGTCTATTCAACTTCTTTATTTCAGATTAATCTCAAACAATCACCTGTGCGCGATATGCTGGTATGTGGCCTGATTCTAAAACAATATCCCACAGATCCATAAATGCAATTTCCTGGTGATGGAGTGATTTTAGGCATATGCGCAAGCTGGAGAACTTTGCTCCAGGCCAATTGAGTATGATGGAGGTGAGAGGCGAGGTTGGTATACATAAGTATTTGCTATTTCGTTTTATGACTCCCAAAGGAGGGATATCAAAGAGAGGAGAAGAACAGAGGAAATCAGGGCAAATAAAAGAAGGATGCAGAGATATTGTATCGACTCTATGGGGCACATTACGGAAATTAATAAACTTAATTCTTGTTATGAAAACAAAAACCTACTATAAAGACAGACAAATCGAAAGAAAGAAAGAAAGAAAAGAAAGCTTTTAAAGATGTTAAATGAAAGAGAGAAGGGGGGAGTAATGATACTAGGTGATGTAAGAGGCATCTTTAAACCATTCTTCATTTGTTATACGTGCCGTCTGTGACTGAGACTATATTAGGCTATCTATTCCAAACAAATCATAATTTCTAAATTATATTTTTTCATGATAAATGGGAATATATCCTGCTCTCCCACCCTCCTTCCCTCTTTTTTCTTCCATTTTTTTTCCTTCCTCTGCTTTCTCCTCTCAGGGACAGACTGTTTCTGTGCATGAACTTGCCTGGGAACATCACCATACAGTACAAAGGTCATACTGTACAATGCTAATTTTTTTCAGATTCAAGACTAGATGAAATCAGGCAAAGACATTTACATGCACAACGGGGTCCAAAATCTGAGATTGCTTTGAAAAATCTTGGATTCAATAAACTTTTATTGATTTTTGATGTTGATGATGATGATTATTATTATTGAGGTTTCTGCAACAGTTGAATAAGAGTTGAATAAGAAAATATTTCACAAAATTTGTGAAATCAAGTAGTATGGCTGACATTAAAGTAAAATGACATACCAAATGCTAAAATCTACTTAAAAATAAATTATCATTATAAAATAATTATATATTATATAAATTATGTATATAATTATGTGTGTATATGTATATATTATGTGTGTATATATATATATATATATATATATATATATACACACA
>NW_015665129.1:2076368-2099026 GCF_001515625.1 Sinocyclocheilus rhinocerous
GTATACAATTTAACTTTAAAAAAGTAAGAAAAAATACTTTTAATAAAAATTTGTAATGGAAATGATAAAAAATATAAATGTAATTATAAATACAATTTTTACAAAGTTATAAATAAAAAATGCGTACAAGTGTGTGTATAGATAGATAGATAGATAATTTGATATTTATTTATTTTTAATAATCTCTAATTTAAATAAATAAAAAGCATGTTAACTCACACAGAGTAGCAGTAATCACCCATTTTGTGCTAGCCTTTCATGTCACGGTCTGTGACTTTCATCCTCTACAGGAAACAGTGCTATTTTCCTTCTCACATTCACAGCATCCAATTAAAGCTCCTCTATCACACACACACACACACACACACACACACAGACAGTCAAATTCAAAGAGGAACAAGAGTCCCAACTGCTCAAGGCCAGATTATATCTCCATGAGAAGCCATCTATCACACACACATATTCTGAAATTAAAATATTCCCTACTAGATTTGACATTTTGTCTTTGTTCCCAAACCCGTGTTCGCATAACGACAGATGTAGCCAGCAATAACCCTCATCTACTTCCAGTGGAAGTCACATCACTGTTTCGATAGGCTGATGTTGGCATAGCAACAGTCGAACTGAAGATATTCCGCTTCAATTGTTTTATTGCCCAGCCTTCCCTTGGCAGACTCTTTGCAGGCATGACAGTGACAATAATGAACCAGCAAAAGAAGTTTGAACTTGAGGTGATGGGAAAAAAGTGTTTTTAATCATGTTTTACTCCATTTCTTTAATCAGAGATAGTTCGGCATGATGCGTACGCTGTGTTGTCTTTCATCTTTTAAATTGGTTTTGAGAAATATTATGATCTCATTTTAACATGATTAGAATGGCAAACAAGCTCAGGTTAGGTTTTCACAATGTAAGAATGATGGTGATGTTCAAAAAATGCATCTACTTTACTGACAAAAACTTTTCCTCGGTAGACTGGATCAAATTTAATCTTATCTGTTTAGAAATGGCCCCTTGTCTGGAGATGAGTTGTCACAGTAACACTCCTCTAAGTGCTGTTGGCTCTTTTAAAGTGTGACAGACTTGCGGTTTTAAGCAATAAATGGATTTCAAATGGTTTTAAGTTCTGAGTGCTAATTAAAGAACTGCCTGCACATCCACTCAAAATAAGCTTTTAAGAGTCCAGACTCTTTCACTCAGCATATGCTTATGTGTGTGTGCAACATGCATGAGTGACTGTGTGTTTATGTGCACATATACTCTATGCATGTCTGTATCAATGCGTCTATAATTTTTCTTGTCTCTCTTGTGTTAAAGTAATATGAAAGAAAAAAAATCTAAAGCATTTTTACAATAATTTCCATTTAAGCAGTCTATTTAAATAATCAATTTAAAGAGAGTATATAAATGTATGTGCATATATATTCAGATATGTATATGTATATATATATATATACATATATGTATTGCTTGCCTATATATTGATATAGATTATTGACTTCTAATACTACTGTCTGTAATGAATGTGATATAATATAATTGAATCAACTTCTTTTAAGGCTTTTTTCAGCTTATGGTGATAAATGTGATTAATTTGCTTTAGTATTTGGCATATCATGTAATTCATTAAAGTTAATTTTTAATCAGCCAGTCCTAAAATAGATATATTTTAAAAATTAAAGCCTGTCCTTAGTTCTAGATTGGTTAGTAGATTAGTTTTCTAGTGCACACAAACCCTCATTTCACAGTCTGGGGGTCGTATGATAGTGTGGAAAAACTGATCAATTCACTTTAGATTTCAGTCCAGACCTACCTGCACTGCTCCCTCTCTGCTTCCTTTCCCAGCCTCACACTCTGGAAATGTCTCAGAAGGAAATGAGGTGAAAAGTTGGCTTTAATGGAATAAATGTCTGCAGTAAGCTCATACCAGTTCTGCGTCAGGTTCTCACAGGAGGTCACAGCGCATTAACCCGCTCCGGTATTCACTTTGACTAAAGGTTGAGGGAAAAATCTGCAGTGCTCCTCACGGATCATCGCCGCTGGTTTCAGCACTCACCTGAACCATGTTGTCGGCAAATGAGTTAAAGTTTTCTTTTGCCTCACAGGTTCCTGTAGTGTGGATAGGTTGAAAGACTAAATGGACTCAAAGGCGAGCACGTCTTCTCAAGAACTCAGATGTGGTTTTTGTAGCCGGCGCTTTGATGTGTCTCTTTGTGTGTACCTTTGCCTCCTTTGATTCTTCCCTCTCTGCTTTCCTGGATGTAAACGCCTACAAAAGCTGATGTGTCACATTAGTTTCAAACAAAAACAAGTGAAAACCTTTTGGAAATGGCTGGTGGCTCATCTTCTAGGACCCGGAAGAAAGATCCTGGAAGTCTTCACATCCTTATCTTCAATTGATTTATCGTACATTTGATGATTCATGTAAATACTCCCTGTTATTGATTTTTTTTCATGTAGTTTTCCTTGTGTAGCTTTTCCTGGGGTATTTAGGGTTCTGCTCACCATCGTCAAAAGTGAATTCCCTTGTTCGAGAGCAGTAAGGTTTAGGGGCCAGTTTGGCAGCCTGGCTCCAGCACCAGCCCCAGTGGAAAAGGACTAGGCCTATGTTTCAAGATAATTTGTTCTCTTGTCTGCATGTCTCTCTTGCTCACTCATAGGCATTGCTAGGCCATATTTACTGTAGGTGGACTTCAACTGTCGTCTTTCATCTCAGACCCTCTAAAAGTCTATTTACTCTGCTTGTCAGCACTTTTAAAAATCAGTGATTATGTGATCTTCATGTTTACTGAGAACAGCAGCTGCAGTAAGCTATGTGAGGTTATTTCACTCTGAATCCTCTCCTTATCGGATGTTTGAAATGTCCCTGTAGTTGTTGGCGGACATGGTCAAAGGTGATATAAGGTGGCAATGCATAAAGCTGTCACAGATGTCCCTTGCTTGAATGCTTGTTGCATTGAAATCCCAAAATAAAATGCAACTAAATCTACTGTTATTGAAATATATGTAACTTACTAAAGTATGCAATTTGACATTTTATATATAGCTATGTATATGTGTGCTTAAAGAGAATTTAGTACAATGGCAGTACAAGTGACTCACTTTAATGCTTAATAAAGTACAATGTCAGGGGAAAAAAAGTATGTCTCACTGATCATTTTTCTAAGTGCGCCAATTAATTTTACTTAGAAACAACCTAAAATTTAAGCAATTGTGTAGTTAAATAAAGACTGCCATTGCTCTCCTGTTCACTGTCCAGTGCATTTCTTTTTTTGCTGACACTCTTGCGTACTTTATTAAGCTTTACAGTGAGTCACAATGTACTTCCATTGTATTAAATTCACCCATTAAACATTAACATTAAATGATCACTTTTTGTGTTCTGCAGAAGAAAGAAAATACAGGTGTGGAACAATTAGGTGTATTTTAGTCCATGTATGTTTACTTTGAGGCATGCATTTATATGCTGGTGTACTCCTATTGACAGTTTACTTTAAGGCAGATATAGCCTATATTTAAAATATATAGTCTTTCTCTGTAACAGTCCAAAATATTGATGACTTAAATATTAAAGCACTAAACAGATTTTTGTCGACTCAGATGTTAGGAGCTCTCTCTCTCTCTCTCTCTCTCTCTCTCTCTCTCCATTGAATTCACAATATTGTTCCCACTCAGGATCGACTCTACTAGATAAGGTCTCATCTCAGCTTACTCTTCTCACACACATCACAATCACTTACTAACACACACACCAATCCCGCCTCAAGCCACCTCTCTCATCGTTTTTGCCAGAGCATTCAGCCAAACTCTCTGATAAAAGCGCGACATCAGGACTGTTATCCAGAAAATTGTGATATATTAGACCACAACACTGCAAAAAAAAATGTCAGTCTCTAATAAAAATAAATATTATGCTTGATTACTCTTCAGAATGCTGCTAGTCACCAACAAGTCGCCCATATGTCCTATGTGTTTTCTCCCATTCATCATACCGATGGTGGTCATTCATCATCAACACCAGCTTTGTTTTTAGTAGAGTTTTAGGGGCCATTCATACAGAAACACACAGTTCCAGTGGCCATATTGGGATTCTCTAACCAGCAGAGGGATTTTGCCTAAAATGTCCTGGTGTGCAATGTATCGGTTGGACTCAATTAGTTTTTAGGATATATATCTGTAAATTAATTGATACTGCAAATGTCTATTTTATGGTTAATTTGCATGGATAAGCAATATATATAGAAATTGATGTGTGATCCTTCTGCACACTGCTAGCACAGGTAATTTACCTAACAGAAATTTGACCTAGCAGAAATTGCTTCGAATACAATATACAATAAATAAATCTGTATATCTATACTATATACTCTATACCAGTGTTTCCCAACCTTTTTTTAGTCGCGGCACCCTTTGGAAATTTAAACAAACTTGTGGCACCCTACAAAATTAATTTTGTCACAATATTTGAATTTCTAACTTCGATATGATAATTTGAAAAGTATAGATATTCGGTACAACAGGGAAGAACTGCAGAATATTATGTCATACAGATATTTTAATATTATTAAAACATTTTGTACATCAATGGTGGCAATCAGTAGGCTAATTTCTAATGAAGAGACCAATTTATATGACAGATTTTAATGTAGGCTTTTATACATACGTAAACATTATTTAATTACCATTATAACTAGCTATCTCACAAATTTTTGCTCACTCAGTGTTTTTTTAATTTTACAGTGGGGTAATGTTGGTGCAGTAGCACGAGATAGTCATAAAAATAGTAATAAAATAAGAACAAATAAAGAAATTAATAATGATAGCACAAATAAAAAATAACGACAGGACTTCGAATTAAAACTAGCTATCTCACAAATTTTTGTTCACTCTGTGTTTTTTTTAAATTTTACAGTGGGGTAATTTTGGTGCAGTAGCACGATTTCAAACTTTGAATTGAATAAAAAATGCCAAGTAAGCAGTCAGTAATAAAATAAGAACAAATAAATAAATTAATAATGATAGCACAAATAAAAAATAACGACAGGCCTTCGAATTAAATAAATTGCTTTTTAGTTTTTCAGGTAGGTCTAAGAGTAGGGTTAAGATATTTAACATTTTTTTAATTTAATTTTTTTTTACCAATTATCCAAATAATGTTTAGTCCTAGAAAGCTATTATTATCAGAACACACGAGCATAACATAGCGGTTAGCAGATCAATGAATGAGAGGGCAGCGTTACCAGAGTTGCCCATATACCACACCATGTTACAACACAGTAGGGCTATTGCAGACAGAAACAATACTGTACTACATCGATGTTTCTTGTCGGCATAATTTTTGAGTGGACTGTGCTGTTCCGATTCGCATGAACGGTATACGAGTGGAGCGACTGAGCGGAGCGCACACGCATAGAGCGGGATAATACGCAGAGCGTCACACCACGTGAAAGTGAAACCTGAGCGGTGAACTAATTTTCGGCAGCCGAAATTTCAGTGCATCTCTAATTATTGGCGACATCAGAAATGGATATTATATAATAGATGCTTTTTTGAACATTTTAGCAATTTAAAAATATTAAAAAATGATTTTTTACACGGCACCCCGGTTGGGAAACACTACTCTATACTATATTGCATTAGAATCCAAGGTCTTATAACATCTTTTTCGAAGCAACAGTATAAATACTTGAAAATAAAACTTTGCATATTTAAGTCCATAAGTCTGAATATGTTGCAAAGTGAGGTGCTTGCAAAAGACGCATTTACATAGAACAATTAATGTTGAGCAACTTTAGACATATTGACATGGCAGTCTATTTTTTGCTCTGAGAACAAAAATAGTTCCAAATGAAGCCACAGCAGAATGACAGTTCTTTGTTTCCCAGCAACACACAGTAACTTCATTTCTGAATGAATGAACAAAAAAATTAATCATTTTTAATCAAAATTGTCACCCATAAAGACAATCAATTGTTTCGTTTCTGAATGTGTGAACTGGTTGAGTAGAAGATTCAGTGACTCGCTTATAAAGAGTCACTTGTTTCGTTCCTAAATGAATCAATATTTTTGGCACTTGTGTAATAATGTAACTCACAAACGGAGCACAGAAAATAAAACAGAGAAATATACAGTGGGTACGGAAAGTATTCAGACCCCCTTAAATTTTTCACTCTTTGTTATATTGCAGCCATTTGCTAAAATCATTTAAGTTAATTTTTTTTCCTCATTAATGTACACACAGCACCCCATATTGACAGAAAAACACAGAATTGTTGACATCTTTGCAGATTTATTAAAAAAGAAAAACTGAAAAATGCTCAGTATTTAGTAGAAGCACCCATTTGATCTAATACAGCCATGAGTCTTTTTGGGAAAGATCCAACAAGTTTTTCACACCTGGATTTGGGAATCCTCTGCCATTCCTCCTTGCAGATCCTCTCCAGTTCTATCAGGTTGGATGGTAAACGTTGGTGGACAGCCATTTTTAGGTCTCTCCAGAGATGCTCAATTGGGTTTAAGTCAGGGATCTGGCTGGGCCATTCAAGAACAGTCACAGAGTCGTTGTGAAGCCACTCCTTCGTTATTTTAGCTGTGTGCTTAGGGTCATTGTCTTGTTGGAAGGTAAACCTTAGTTCCAGTCTGAGGTCCTGAGCACTCTGGAGAAGGTTTTCGCCCAGGATATCCCTGTACTTGGCCGCATTCATCTTTCCCTCGATTGCAACCAGTCGTCCTGTCCCTGCAGCTGAAAAACACCCCCACAGCATGATGCTGCCACCACCATGCTTCACTGTTGGGACTGTATTGGACAGGTGCCTGGTTTTCTCCACACATACCACTTAGAATTAAGGCCAAAAAGTTCTATCTTGGTCTCATCAGACCAGAGAATCTTATTTCTCACCATCTTGGAGTCCTTCAGGTGTTTTTTTAGCAAACTCCATGCGGGCTTTCATGTGTCTTGAACTGAGGAGAGGCTTCCGTCGGGCCACTCTGCCATAAAGCCCCGACTGGTGGAGGGCTGCAATTTAAGGGGGTCTGAATACTTTCCGTACCCACTGTATATAGTTGTATATTTACAGTTATATTCAGTTGTTGAGGGAGGAACCGATTTAGCCAGCTGTTTGTTTGCCCTCTCCAATCTAATTGGTTAACCTCTCGTCTTCATTCGGAAGTGTATCTTAAGCCACAACCATGGTTCTTTAACCTCTACGGAAATCTATCAGCAAATCTACCATTTGGATACACTGATCGGCTGTCGTCCTGGGGTGGGCCATCCGTTAGATCATTATAAGCATGCTACTAAAGAAATTGACATCCGGCATGTAGCTGACACATTGATGAATGAGTGTTAGACCCGGGAAATGCAGCCGCCTTGACACAACAGAAAAAGACAAAGTCAAACACAAAGTGACTTGCAGTAAATCCATCTTGCGATCACATCGGCACAAATGCAACACATAGCGGTAAACAAGCAGAATTGAATGTGCTAGGAGACATGCTTGGACGGATATTAATAAATGAGAGAGATTGACATACTTTTGGATTCCCAATGGATTATTTAAATGTGCTTGACAGTACTGCCCTTTTTTTAATCAAAGATCGAAGAGCCTCCAGAGCCCTGAATATGTTTATCAAATGAAGATGTGTCCACATCTTGGATTCCATTCAGAAATGTCCCAAGCTTTCACTGTGTATCTCATGCTTGGCAAAGATGCACAAATAAATCAATTAGGAAGGCCCACATGAGTCAAAGCAATCATTTCCTTTAAACCGCGTGAGTAAACTCGTCTAATAAGATTATTTTACGGTGCTGTGGCTATAGCTTCGTCTGCATGTGGAATTGAGCATGGTTGGCCATGTGTTTCTCTCCATGTGTGTATGTGAGGGGTGCAGGGGTCTGATCTGGTCTGGCTCGACTCCAGGTCCTTCTTTCTCACAGTAATTGATGCTGGCTGTGGCGAGCTGTTGTCTCAGTAATGCAGGTTGACAGATCTGTGAAATCAAGACTGGGCTGGTCACAGTTCAAAACTGCCATTAAAAGAGTCTATTGGCAAGAGTCTGGACAAGCTTAGAATAATAAGGCATATTCTAAGGGTTGATAGATGGGCATATTTTTTGTTTTTGAATTAATCTGATGAGAATTTCAGCTTTGTTGATGAGCATTAGTGATGGTCAGCATGTTGCACGCTCGCATAGACACCTCTGCATTCCTCATCAGCATGGACAAGCAAGTGTGTGTTCCTGCTGACACTGCACAGATTCACACTTTAATCACTCCCATCAGATCAATCAGCACCTAGCATCAATTTAGCTCACCCTTCTGGGGATGAAAGGGGAAAATCCAGGTCTAAATCTGATCTGTGTATCCCATGGTTCTGGCTAGAGAAATAAAAAGCTAATTATTTTGAGGTAAATATGTCTGTCCACAGCGTTCGGCCTCCTGGGCAAAGCCGGCCATGGTAATTGGAAAGAAGGGCAGTTATACTCTAAGCTGAGAAATCAGACGTTATGATGTTGGTCTCTTTCCATTGATTATTGAGATTATGACTCTGCCTCTGTCTGTCTGTTTTTGCTCACGGCTCTAACATTTACTGCTTTCTGCTTATTTTACAAATTTTACTCCTTAGGCTTGTTTATACTTGGCAGCCTATTAAATTCCATGTCTTGTGAACGAGTGAGACTCATTGGTGCATCTCAAATGCCTCTTACTTTGGATTGGAAGGTGAGTGAAAGGTGTTTGATTTACTGACTACATATAGTGCAGTGTCTTTATAGTGTGCCCTTAAATGCCCTTGGCAAAGTGGACATGACTTTGCATTCAACACAAAATACAAAAACATTTTATTAAATTAAACATGAATGAAAAATACTAGTGATTATCTACAAGCTGTGTTCTAATTGGTCTTGTTCTGTCAGTCAATATATAATGTTATAAAGGTGTGCTGACCCACTAGTCTTTAAAGAAGTTAATTTTGAGTAGAGTAATAAACATTTTAGACACAATAGGCAATTGCCAGTTATTTTCTCTGTCTGTGATTTGCCAGTGAAAATAATTCCAAAGCCACAACAGAATCAAAGGTTTTGTGTTCTGAGAAATACACAGTAGTGGAGTTTTGCTCCTAAAAAAACAAAAACAAATTGTTTGTAGGAAAATTATAAGTGAATGATTGATTGAGAGAATCAGTCATTTGTTTGGTTCCTGAATTAATTGGCTTTTTGATCGAACTGGTTGGATGATTCAATGACCCACTCAAACATTTTATTCAGTTCCCAAATATTTTTTTAAGAATTTTGTATTTTTTTTTAACAAATTGCTTGAGTAAATGAGTCATGATTCACTCATAAAGAAAGTCACTTGTCGCAACATACTGGTAGCACAACAGAAGTTTGGAAACATCTCAGGCAAAGTAGGGTTTTGGACAATATCAGCATAAATCTTAATCATTTTGTGCTAACTGAAAACATTTTTTAAATAAAAAATGAATGAGTTCATAACTCATAAATTATTAACAATTAAAGGTATTTAAAACTGTGTTGTATTTGCAATCAGTCGCACTAACCACAAGTTACTTTAATGCATTTACACAAAGAAATAATTTACGAATTTATGCTGTTATTGTCTAAAACATCACTATGCCTAGGGCATTTCTGAAATTTTGAAGGGCACAGTTCATCCTTCATTACGTCAGTATGCTGTATGTTGATAAAGCACAAAAAAGTTTTAAGAAAGAGAGAAAAAGTCAGCATTCCCAGTAAACTGATAATTGCATATCTTAATGATGTGATGCACTGATGCAATTTTTAAACAAACATTAGAAACAGCAGCTAGAAAATGGATTCTCATATATATATATATATATATACAAAATACAAAATACCAGACCATCCCCAAGGATATGTTTCAAGAAAGATGACTAGAGGTGACTTGTGAAAGATACATCATAGTCAGAAAATCTGGAAACTTACTACAGTTTTACAGTATCAAACATATGATTAATTACAAGGAAATCCCAGCAAATGAGATTCATGGTTGTGTTGCTTATTTAACAGAGTGAAGCAATATGATTGGTCCAGAGTGACAGTGCTTAACAGCTGCATGTCATAATTAACAAACCCTGTGGGACTCCACCAACAAATTCATCATCAATTAAGTCAAGCAACAGTAATGTGATTTATATCACAGAGCATCTCCGTCACTCTCAGCTGAGAGCAAATCCATCTTCTCACAGAGGAAAGGCGGAGGAGAGGTACATGAGAGCAAACGAATCAAGACTCTGTCAGCCTTCTCCCTTTTGTCTACGGAAACTTCAACACATAATTCGTTTTCAGCTTGGCTGCCCCAGTTAGTGTTGAGCAAGAGAGAGGGGGTGGGGAAAGAGAGAGAGAGAGAGAAAGATAAGGGTTCGAGGGAAGGTTCGCAGCTTTTCAGCGGGACAACGCCTCTGGAGACCCGCAGCAGAAGGCCTGGGCTGAAATGAATGAGACTCGCTAGCATGGAACAAATGCAGAATTGTGGGTCTTCGGCGGTCGTTGATGCAAAAGGGTTTCCCACGAGACGCCGCACACTCTAGGAACACACCAGGAAAGTGCGTCCCACAACATCATCTCTCTTTTGATGCTCCAGAGCCACGGAAACCGTAATCATTTGGCATACTAATTGAGGAAGGTGGAAGAACTAATGTGCTCTGTCATGGAAAATTAAAATGGGCGGAGACCATTTTGCAGCTAATTTTTGTGGAGGTCTGAGAACGTGGCATTGATTGATAATGCTGGAAATGTTGCTCTACATTTAGATGTAACCAGGACATTCTTATCAGCCAAGATGAAAGAGCTCTATTCTCAGTCTCAACCCCATTTACACTGACGAACTGAGTGAGTTGCTCAATTTATCAGGACCGCACCACATCATTGTGAACCACCGTCAGAACCGTGGGAATTTTTAACTGTACCGCATAACTGCAATTTAGCAAAAAGTCACTTGTCAGCATAAAATATTGGCATTATTATGTTACAACAGTTGCATGGAATGTGTCTTTAACACAGGGAGATAAAGCATATTGCAGAACAACAGTTTCCTAATGAATCGGCATACAAAGTAACTCATTTTTCTTGTTTCTCGGTCTTCCACTTGACCCTAATTAGCCTAATATGAACAAATGTATTTCATTTTCTGCATCATGTAGCATAAAAAAGGTAGTTCTCATTCTTACCTGTGTAATTTTATAAAAAAGCACCCTAACATGACAAGGCCATGGACCACATTAGCCAAACCAAACCGACTGGACTGTGAACAGGAAAAAAGATGGTTTTGTCCAACGATAGATAGATAGATAGATAGATAGATAGATAATTATAATATTTCTTCTCACATGGATAACATTAGCTTATTATTAAGTGGCTTGTTGTTGTTTTTGGTCATTTGCATTTTTTTCTTGTGCAGATTTTAGGGTCACATCTTCAGAATTCTGTTGGACAGATTTAAACAGTAAATTATTTAATTGTTTAATATTTAATAACTGCACTTGTAAGTGGTGGATGAGTTGTAGAACTTGGTGAAAATGGGTCTTCCTGCTGTGGAACTCTTCGCAGGCAGTGATTTTGTATGGGCCTGGTCATGTCGCATCTCGCCTTAGCCATCAAGTGAGGCAGAACAACCACTGGCGACCCCTCAAAAAATTAGGTCTATGACACCCCTGTGAGGAGGGTGGGTGTGTGTCAAAGAGAAGTGCTCCCGTTTGCCCTGTGCCACTCTCCCAGCACTCTCTTGTGCAAAGCAAGCCAAAGTATTTCTTTCATACTGTTTTTCCATTGGAGTGAGATGTCACGACACACCAGATCTCGCTCCTTGAACTATATGCCACGCAAGCAGATTGTTCGACAATAAGAGAAGGACATCCTGTACGCTATAAATATTTGAAAATCTGCTATCAAGATTTTACTGTTAAACAAAATAAGATGCTCCAATCTCTCGATGTGTCTTAATAAGGAATCTTTCCTTAAATTGTGCATAGCTGCTGCATCATCATGACGTTTCACAAGAAAAAATGCCACTAATTAATTCTGATTACACAGATGCAAACAGTATAAATCAATTCAAACGCTGATGTGAAACTCCAAACATTCATCATTACTTAGCTGCTCTCTCTCTCTTCACAGTGCTCAAACACAACCTTTCACCATCATTAAACTGACAAATTGCCTTTTGTGTTTAGTAGGTAAATTAACCACAGGGGAATTTGAATCTCCTGCTTGGCTGATGTCAAAGAGAGAGAAAACCTCGCATACAGCAGAATTTTACAGCACTGTGGGCAAAAATTCAACCTCACTTATAATAGTGATTTAAGATTTGGGCACAGGAGTTGGGAGTGATGTTAAAGGTGTAATCTGTTCTTGCTCTATCGGTGGACAGGAACCCAAGAGTCAGACTCATATCTAAGAACATACACAGGGGGCACTTTACAAGCATAAAGTGGTGGTGTTATTATGGTTGAGTGGTGTTTGTTTACGACGGACTTACTGGTGGTCAGACTCCATTTTATGAGAATCTGGTCCTGGAAATCTGCTCTCTTAGTCAATTTTGTTAAATCAAGTCTTTAGTTTCAATGTATTTAAATGCAAATTGATGCACCTATTCATTTTTCATTGTCATTGACAACTTTTTCTTGCTTTGAGCATAAATCTAACAACATTTGGTGAAGTTTAGGCTTACAATAAGCAAAAATCAATTCACCTGTCCTGTTAGGGGATAGGGATATCCCTTTAAGATAATTTTATTTTCTGGCAAGTTTCTCTCAAAGTTATGTACAAACATTTTTTAAGTAATATTATTACAACATTCAATTAAAGTTAAATGGGCTTTGATAATGTTCCCAAAATGTAAGCACAAAAATGTATTTATGCACCGTTCATGAAACATTCTTTTTTTGTTGTTTTGTTTTGTTTTGTTTTTGAAACGTTTTATTTGGATGTTCATCTAACATTTGATTAAATCTGTCTACTTGTTTCTGAAGTCACAAGTAACGTTCAAATAATGTTTGCAAAATGATAAAATTAAATATTCATATAACCAACAGTTGTTTGAATATTTAAATGTTTTGAATGTTCAGAGAACAGTCAGAAATAACATTTTATAACTTATATAATGGGAACGTTAGAAAAACATTCTTAGAAAATATTTATGTTAGCTGGGTGAGTCTTAATGCTGTTTTGCTTGCATGCTAGTTATTTTACTCCAAAACGATGCAAATATAAAAAAAAAAAAATTGAAAACAGATGTGAGCTCTTGGTAATAAGTGACTGTGAGAATACAAAGCAGACTTGCAGATTTTGTGTTGCACGCAGGGCGATGTCACTAGAGTGCATATTTTATTTTGAAAACATTAATGAGAAAACCTTCCTTGGTTCCTATGGCTTTTCCCATAAAAGGGAGTTTTGACAGATTGCTACATACAAGGTTACACATTATGTGTGCAAGCTCTCATTAATTGAGCGCTCGTTATGTGTGGGCACACTGTACTTCTAAATGTTACCATAAATCTAACATTAATTTGAACAGGATTCTACCAGTGGATTTAGTCTTAAACTATAAGAGAAGGATTAATGCAAAAAGTGAGCTTACATTTACTCATTAAGCTTTACTGATTGAGTCACTTGGCATTCATAAATATGGGAGTGCTTCTCAAACAAGTTCCTATCCAGTCTGGTCCAGATGCTCTCTTACACAAAGTGCGCCATCGTCGGGTCATTTGTAACAAAAGCTGTTTAACCCACTGCAGAGATTAACAGTGACAAAAGCATAATGCTGCCACTGCCTGAATACCTCCGCGGTAACATAAATAACATCAGCTGCCAGGACCGCGCAGCGAAATGGATCTGCGTTTTCAGATAGAGCCATTTACACAGACAGATGAGTCTGGAAACAAATCATTTGCCGGTTGTTTACAAGAGTATGATACAAAGCAGGCCTGGCATGCATTTCATGCTAACTTAAGATAGGATAGAATAGTTTAAAATGGGTTTGATGCATAGGCAAAAAGTGAGACGCATTGCGTTTGAATGCACAGGAATTACTGTAGGTGGAATATATTAAATGGCTCTATGGAAAAAGGCAACTGGAATAAAATTATGGTTCTTGAAGGACACAGCGAAATTATACTAGCTTGACTGACGTGGGTGTATAAGTGCATATGAATAAGAATAAGTTCCTGATAACGTTTTTGTGTAAAGCATGTGTGTACAGTAAATATGGCTAGGCATCATGAGATGTGCTAATCATATTAATATGACACTTTTATGAATGCTCCTGTGAGTGTCTGAGCATGAAGCACGTACATGGCATCATGTCAGCGAAGGGATTATTTAAAATGCTCTTGCTGCCCACACACTTTAGTTAAACTTGCAAGTACAGATGGTCTCTGGTAGACATATCAGGACATTTATATGCCCACATATGGTAGGCTACTGTAAGTGAAATCTACTTTTTAGAATAAACATATTCAGAATATTTTAAGCGCAAGCTGCTGTTTACATAAGCAGACTGTTACAATATTCAAAACACATTTTTTGTTGTTGTTGTGCATGACAGTAAACATAGACATTGTTTTGATAATAAATGTCCTACCAGACATTTAAAGCCACCAAACTCTCGCCTCTAGCATCCTTGCATAATCTCAAGGGAAAAACCCTTTATTCAACTTCAAGTTTTAGTAATATCTGATGGTGTAGGTGTTCATAGTGTTATCTGATCATCTCATGAAATCATAAAACTTGGGAGGGAAATTGTTTTTCCCCTTTCGTAAAAGCAGCTAATTAAACACTCTTTTCTGATTCTGCATGACCAATGGTACACTGTCTGTTTCGGATGCACTGCCCTCTGTGTTGCAATGTCTTAATCAAAATCACCTTCAAAAGTATGAGTTCTCACAAATGAATGAAATGAGTCAAATTGATGAAGCTAGAAAGGTTATTGAATTTGAAAGGAGTGTCTAGAGAATGATTCATATACTCACTGATTATTTAGCCAGTAGGTGGCGTCAAGTGGCTGTGTTTATGAATGAGTCATTGAATCATTTACTCAACCGATTCGTTCAAAACACTGATTCTTTTTAGGGAATGAAACAAATTGCTGCCTTTATGAATGAGTCATTGAATCATTTACTCAACCGATTCGTTCAAAACACTGATTCTTTTTAGGGAATGAAACAAATTACTGCCTTTATGAATGAGTCATTAAATCATTTATTCAACCGATCGTTCAAATCGTTCTGAATCATTCAGGAACTAAACACCACACTTGTTCTGCTGAGGCTTTATTTGGATCTGTTTTCAACTGGCAATACTGCTTCTAAACTGTAAGTTATTCAACTTATTGTTTATTGAACTGTTGTATAAAAGCAATATCACACAATCATACTTAGTTTCTCCTTGTTGCTGCATAGCTGCCCCAAACCGTTATTGCTACTTGTTTGAGCTAGACGTTTTTTAATTAAAGGAATCTTGAACTAGCAATGGCAGATCTTAAATTCGTGCATGGCGTAAGACAGTATTTCCACACTTACTGTAAGTGTGTCGGGGCACTTGGTTTTCCTTATTTAATCTGTTGTATTAATCAACAGCACTCTAGCTTGTGTGATATTGCTGCTCTAATGTACTCGAGAAACAATATATATTGCATGTGCCTCAAAGACTTTACCTTTGATGGGGTTACTGGAGGAAGCGTTTATAGTTCTTACATGAATTATGGCTTGCATTTATGTTAAAAGCTTGCACTGCAGCTTGAATAAATTATTAAGTTGCAATTATATAATTATATATTAAGCTGTTTACTTTGCTGTTGTTGTTTTTGTGGCATGTTCAGTGGAATTTAAAGTTAGGGTTTTTTAATCTAAAAATGTCTAATCTAATTATCTTATGATTGCCACCATTGTTGTATTTTGTATGCTGAGTGTTGATATCCGTGCTTGTCTTGTTGTCAACTCATAATTAAAGTTTGCTATAGAGATAACAACCATTCATCTCACCACAATGGTATCGCAAACACCCCACCCCCTTAATTGTTTGTAAAATACTTGTGTATTTCTGTACTTTGAAGTGCAGTATTGATTTATAAAGTGCAGTTACAATATGATTAGGTGTAAGAGTAAGTCAAATGCTTAGCTTATCTCCATCACATAATACATTACAATCAATTGTCTTCTTTAATCTTTAACCAACTGGCAGAAAATGAATGAAAACTAAATATTGAAATCCTGGCAGTTGTTTACAGTAAAAGCTGACTCACTGCTCTTACAGTAAACCAACATAAAACGTTCAGTTCATTTTGATTCATAGTCTCTCAAAGCATATTGCATGTTGAGATTGTTAACGCCAGATGTGGGTAAAAGCCTTTGCTAGATCTATAATACCGTACATGCGAAAAGTAATGTGCTCATGTTGCCGTGTCGAGCTTCTCTCATTGTTCCCTGTGGAGACGAGGTTCATTTGAGGCCCTTCAGCCAATGGCTAATTACGATAAATTTTGTTGAATGGTCTTATTGACTAAGTGTTGCTCTGAGCAGGGAGCTGTGTTCTGATACTTTGGGTCATTTGAGAGCTCATTATAAAGTCGGTAGTTTTAATGGCATGGCCTCAGGGTATAACACTAAGAAAGACATTTTTTTATTATAAGGGTCCATATTGGCAGATTAAGTTTGATGTGTCTAAACTTTTGACATGGCAAGGCATGTTATTTAAAATATGCCTAGAGCTTTGTGATTTATTAAGTAGCAAACTGCTTTTGTTGTAATTGGAGAACTTTTTTGGACTAAACTGTGAGAGAAGATCTATCTGTTTAACTCACTCAACATTCAACTCTCAGACACTGTTCATTTAGCAGTTCTGCTTGAGCTAGATGGTATTTGGGGTGGTTAACAGAGGCAACTAAAATTTTTTTTGCTAGCGTGTTATGCTTTTGTCCTTTACAGAACCTGCAATCACTCTGTCAATGGCACAACAGGGTCGAAACATGTGTTGGCTTTTGTTGATGTGGTTCAACTTACATCCCAGAGCGATTGATTGCAGACACAGACTCTTTCCAATCAATAGGCAAGAGCTTTACGGCCTTTAGCACTGCATTGCAATTTTATCGATTCCTCTTGAATTCCACAAAAGGTTAAGGAGAAGAGAATCATTCTCCAGTCAAAAGGCGGCCATACGGTTACATCTAATAAGCAATTTTGGGTGGAGACTTTAGGATGGCCTGATGTCTATCATGAGCACTTCAAATGATGAACAGTGTCATGATTATTGCAATCAACCCCAGAGCTTTCAGAACTGTCACATCATCACAGAGATAGCGGTTGACTCTAAACACGCTCTGATCACTTCAGCTCGATATACAGTGCAAGACTTCAGCATATTTCAAAAGATCTTTGATTTTTTTTTTCATCTGGTCTCACAAATGAGCCATTCAGATGGAACAGGCTTTGTAAACTTTTGGGAAAGTTTGAAGTGGATGACAGAAAATCTGACAACATTGATGTAAGGGGCTGTTTCCAATCTGTCACTGGTTCCTCATGAATTGGTGTTTTCTCTGAGGCTTGTTTGTTTGTTGAACTTGACACTGTTGTACTGTACCTGGTTTGACATTCTTACTAGATGTTCTTTGTTTTCTCTGTGACATTCATTACCAAAATCCTATTAATTCTATTTTTGTAGCTCGGGAAGGCAGAAATCCAAGTTCTTTGTTAACGCACACAGTTTCCCACATTGTTGAGTCACTTTCCAAGAATAGGGTACAAAATTGGGCCTGATTTGTTTTTTTAACAGTTTAGGCATGCTTAACCATAAAACCATAAAAAGTGTGGTTTGTTTACTTGAAGGGGTCAAACTAAATATTAAATACTAAATATGAGCTGTTTTATTTGTTTTAACATTCACAGTTTAAAAGCTTTATTTGCTTTTTCTACATTTTTGTGGTTTTGCCGTTTTCTAGAATAAACATCAAATTAAAAATAAAAATAAAAAATAAAATAAAATAAAATACAGAATGCATAACAGGATTGCAAATAGGACCAAATGTTGGTTTGTAGTTTTAGATAACCAAAGAATTCTCAAATATCTAAGAAAAACATATGTGTTTCACCCAGATTTACCTAGCCTTATCTCCAAATGACTACAGCCCCATTAATAAACTTGCCTTGCCTTGCCTTGCCTTGCCATTATTTCTAATGCTGAAGGTCGGGCTGGAGGCTGAGCAGTCAACACTACAATTTGAGTTAATTTTAAACTTGCTTCATGTTAGATATTTTTTGTTAATTAACAGTTTATCAAACATATACCTCTCTCAGTATAAAAGCATAGGATTTGTGCCTCTTTTAAAAAAAAAAAATCATGGGATACCAAAGTGTAGAGTATTCATGGAATGTACCAGTTATGTCAAATGAATCATACTCAGCTGGGAATAAAAAAAATGGTCAAACTGCTGCTATGTCTGTCACTTGCATGCTGGACATGGTGGGGGGGTGAAAGGGAGAGTGATTTTATAGCCGGATCATACCGTGATAACGCCGGGCAGAACAGACGGCTGGCGAAGGACCCGTAATGAAGCTGCCAAAGGTGCAGGTGTATAATGAGAGCTTCTTCATGCCAGACCTGTGCAGAGAACGCCAGGCAAGAAAGGCAATTAGAGAAAGACAGCTCAGCGCTATCTTTCCTCTGCAGCAGTATAGGATTTCCGTCTGTTTCCATTTCATCCCTCTCTCTCTCACCTACTCTCTCCCTCTCTACCTTTTTTGGAGTCTCTTTTCCCCCCGAGTCTCACGTAGCCAGACCTTCGAACTGTTCTGGTTCACAATGCAGCTTATTCTGGCTAAGAACCACTTACTTAGATAGGAAGTGTCGGCCTGACCTGTGAAAATTACAAATGACCAACACTTTTGTTTTGTTTTTACATTTGCATTAATTTTTACCTCATTTGATGAATCAATAGGAAATGTACACAGCACCCACAGTCTCTTTCTACTTTGTTAAAAGCACAACATACTCATATTTCAGGACATTTAACGCCCAGTTAAATTTGAATTGTGCTCATTTTTCCAATGAAGTACTCCATACAAAAGTGGTGCAACACTTTCGTGAGTATCCTTCAAAGATTTGATGTCTCTAACCTGACAAATTTGGTCAATTCGGTGCATCCCCATATGGCAAAACATATATTACGAACATACAAAAATGGCCAAAAATATAGTGCTAATACAGATTTACATTATAATAATTAACAAATTAACTAATAAATAAATTAAAACTAACATTATACAATATATTATCAGTTTTAGTTACTTCCTCATATTTCTTCATTTTTTTTGGACTATTTTGATGTGAATATATTCATATTGTGCTATTACCCAAAATGAATTTTATGATTGTATTTTAATATATTTTCTTGCACTTTGTTGTACATTTTCAGATATTAAGGCATTTGAAGGTTTTAACAAAAATATTCTTGAAAAAAAAATTCCTTAAGGCTTAAGCCATTGTGTTTAATACATATTTAACAGAATTTTCAAATATGTTTTGGCCAGGGGAAAAAAATTATATATGTACATACATACATATATATAATAATGTATTTTATTTATTAATTTATTTAGCTACACTTTGTTGTATTCGACTTCTTAATTCTCACATTTTCAGTTTTCATTTTACTTTTCTGAGTTTTTCCTGTTTTTGTCTGATCTTTTCTAACAAACACACAAAAAATCACCAATATCACACTCCCCTCTGCAGTACAAATACCTGCTAACACTAACAGCATCGCTCTTTTTTGAAGATTCCTTCACTCCTAGTTATTTTGGAGGAGAGGTCCTGTCTTAACCTAATGAGCAGTGACAGGCCTTCACCTCTCTGCTATAGGTCAGTCTGCGCTCATGTTTCTCCCCTTCGTTCTCACCTTCCTCTCCAAACAGCAGTCAGCTGAACCTAGCACAGGCGCTGTCGAGCCTCTCTCATTAGCACCAGGTTTTTGTGCAGCTTGCAGCAGATCCCAGGTCAGTGGATTCCTGCTGTTCCGCCTGACAGCTCCATTGATTATTCTCTTTGCTCAGTGCCTTTGCTTTAGCCACATGTCATGATGTAAAATGTCTTACTTAATGCATCCAGCCTCTAATTGGGAATGTGAAACGGACCGTGAGGACACTTGTGTTATGATTATACAACATGTACAAAGGTAGATGCTGCTATTCTGAATTGTTTAAGTACACGGTGCATTTGTGTAGGCTAAGTAGCGCTTTCATATGGAACCACCTGGGTGATCATTAGTGCTTGTCAGAGTGTGCATTGTTGTGCTGAACCTGACAAAATCTCTACACTGCAGTTTTATTATAGATCTGGAACTTTGAACATTGGATGTACAAATAGTGAATGAACACAGCTGTGGGTTGCCAGATATACTTTCAGAACTCGTTGCCTATTAAAGCATGATGCTGTTTGAACAAGTAGCAGATGTAATGCAACCACACAGAAACAAGCAAGCCTGAACAAGTTAAATCGCTGTTATGCTTACTTAATTGACAATCTTTAATGGGAAGGTAGTCTACAGCTTTCTGATATCCAGACTGGAACAAAATAATGTGGACAGAACAAACGTAGATTAAAAACATTGGCAGTATATTTGCTCCTTAAAAAATGGTAGTTTTGTATTGAATCCCAGTAAAAATATTAAAGCATCCTCAAAAAAAAAGAAAAAATGCAAGTCTTACCAAGTATTTCTATTGTGTGCAACTTGATTTCAAAAGTAAGTTGTTTAAGGATGTTTAAATGCTTTTACTGAAAATTGGTAAAAAAAAAAAAAAACTAATAATTTCTTATTATTATTAATAAAATGTATTTATCTATTTGTTTGATTGATTGATTGTTTGCTTGCTTGCTTTGAGGTAAATTAGATCTTCTTTCTTTTTTTGTCTTCTTTCTAGAAAATTCTTCCAGGATTGGAATGATGCAGAATAACTTCAAAACTGTCAAAGAGACATTAACTCCAACTTACATGTCAATGAAACATTTTTGTGGTGTTGAAATATTGCATTTGTTTTTTAACTCCATTTTCCACGCAACGAATCCCAAAGAATCTAAAAATACTATGAGAAAATAGAATTTCCATCCTGAATTCAAATCCCACACACCACTGAGCGATTTGACACTCACCTGCAGCTGTCATTTCCACATTAACACTAACTAACACTACAGAAAGCGTGCATCTGTTTCCCAAGCTAATAACGGTACAGTTGAATGGCGTCAGTGGACATATTGCCGGCTGTCGGCTGGCAGGTGAAGTCCATTGAGTTGGCATCAGGGGTCCTGACAGCTGAGTGCAAGCGCATCTGCCCACTCTGTGTCTGGAACTGGAGCTTGTCAGTGGGAATCAGGGTAAACACCTCACTTAGTCTCAAACACAGATGCTGTAAAATCCTCTAGATGGTTGGTGTATTTAAAAAAAAAGACCAAGTGAATGCACTCTGTAATACAGTAGAGTAAGGATTAGATATCTGCGTATAAGTTTGTCTGTTGTTGCTTTGATTAACATTCACCAATGAAGTGAACATTGTACCTATGAATGGATGTCAGTGTAGTTCAGGAAGTGAATCTTTTAACATACTATCCTTGTTATTGCTATTATTTACAAATATCAGCTACAGGACATAATGAGATGCAATTCTGCAATCTAGCTGCCAGGTAATGATGCTAATGATGCAATGCTAATGGAAAACCTGCAATTCAAGGTGAGCAATCTGTTGCTCTCTCCATCTGGCACCTTCATTTCCCCTTCAACGCTCTCTTTATCACCAATTTTCCTGCTCTCTCACCCTCTTTTCAAACCGATTCAGGCAAAAGGGAAATGCTGGGGTTGGTTCGGGTCCCTCTGGTCCGTTTGACCAGCGGTGAGGTGGGCAGTCCTCCAGCTTTGGATTGATGGATACGTGGCAGGTTCAGTAGGTGTTCTCTGGGCTCAGGTGCAGTCGCAGGAGCAGCTGTTCCAGGCTTTGTTACAGCTCTCACTGCTACAATTCTCCCCTCCCAAGCTGAGCCAACTGCCTGTTGTCTGCACAGAGTGTCTGGGCTATATTTAACACCTCTGGGGTTAATTAATCGGCTTCTATTAATAAAAATGAGAGCAGTTCCAGATCCTCCTCTCTCATTCTTCTGTCTTCCTTTCTAAGTGAGCAACAGCTTTGCTATTGCCCTTTGGCCATTCCTCTATCTATTATTGATGTGGCCAATGCCTCTTTCTCTCAAAGAACTTTATCGCTGCCTCGGTTTTGTGCGCTCTCTGCCTTTGGGTCATGCTGCAAAATGGGTGCCATTTGTGTTCCTTTTATGCGTATGTGTAAAAAATGACTTTAAAGAGTTAGTTCAGCCGGAAATTAAAATTCTGTCGCCATTTACTATGACTTTCTTATGAGGATTTTGAGGATTTGTACTCGTTGCTGTTTTTTTAAGCATTTACAATGAATAAGAAGCTTTTAAAAGGATTATTCACCCTAAAATGAAAATTTACTTAAATGTATGTACCCTAATGTTCCAAACTTGTATGATTTTCTTTCTTTTGTGAAAGAAGAAGAAGTTTGATAACCAAACAGCCTTGCTAAACTTTGACTTCTGTTGGATGGACAACAGAAGTTGTCCCCCCCCCC
>NW_015665129.1:2099323-2116861 GCF_001515625.1 Sinocyclocheilus rhinocerous
GTTGGTGAACAGAATAAAGAATGATTCTTTCCCAATTCTGACACTGCTACCCCTCTCATGAACTTTTTTTTCTTCTGTAAATTCCAACATAATTTTCAGTCTGTTCCTCGCACTCTGTTTAATGGCTTCAGGAGAATTGCAATATAGTGCACAAGTCATATGGACCACTTTTATGATACTCTTTTGTCATTTTGCAGCTTCTTTCTAAGCAACTTGTAGTGAAAGAATTGTAATGTCAAATTACTGTAAAACTGTCAACGCAGTCATGTTTCTGATTGCATAATTTTATCCCTAAATATATTAAATGGTATTAATTTAGCATGAGATGACACAATGCCCTAAATTCCTAAAATTTGAAAGTAAAAGTACTTTAAAATTCTCCTTATGGAAACTGGAAAAGGCACCTGTTTTATAAAAAGGGTCATTCTTTCTGTGAACCACCTCTCTCATCCAATACTAAATGTGTGTACATTGACTCGTGCACAAAGCTAACAAAGGTTTAAAGGGATAAAGGCAAGGTTGGTGTGCCAGGTATCCTGCGGAGTTCTTCGAACCATGTAACAAAGAGCACAAAAGAGGAGCCATGGAGCCAGAAATGTAATCCACCAGAAGGGCTATGCATCAAATAAAATGCAAATGCTGATTATTGAGCTACAATATGAGTCATACGTTTATGCTACATAAAAATTTGTCCTCTGACTCATTGTTTAAAGCTTTTAATGGAGTTCACAGTTACTTTTTTGACAGCACTGACATGCTGAAAGGGATTTGAAACTAATTTCTAGCTTGGTATGAAGTCAATGAAAATCGTTTTGAGAGAGACGAAGTGCAATATGCTGTTTATTGTGGCATTAATCTTCCGCAGCAATTGATCCAGCATGGAAAAGGCATGCGAATCAGCAGATGTGAAATAACATCAACTGAGACATTTACATAGTGGAGAAAAACACACTCACCTTAATGCTATTGTGCCATTTTTTTCTTTATTTTCTTATTGAAATACAGGGCTGCAATGACAGGAAATAAGGTACAATTGCACGCAGCCTCACACTGTGAAAATGAATAATTTTCACAATACTTTGGACATCCGATGCCATTGACAAATTGTGCAAGCAAAGAGGCAGATTATAAACAGGACTCCCCATGTACTGGGATCTTGAATGGAAAATTTCCGCTGTGTTCGAGAAAGAGTGAATGCATGACTTAACCCCAGCGCTCGTTTAAACTCCCCAGGAGATAAAAGCAAGCCTTCCTCTCACGGTTTGAAGAACCATCAATAAACCGCCTGCAGCCTGCTGAACTGCTGTAGCAGAACGCCAAAGTACTCTTAAGTTTCTCCTGCTTTTAGAAATATGCTCCCCTTCCCTTTCGGGTATTGGGTAAAAACTGCATATGCACAGTTCACATTGAGTTACATCGCTCTAATGATCATTACAGGAATATATTTGTTGTCAGCAACATTTTAAAATGAACGGTGCACTTTAAGTTAATGGGTCGAGCTAAAGGTTAGAAAAACTGCCAATATATATATTCATGTTTTGGATTTGATTTTGACCTCTTTTCCCACTTGGTTTGGCCCAATTAGTTAAATGGCCAATTTTGCTAGCTCTCACGCAGTCCCTCAAGATCGCAACGTAAATTATAGAATGGAAAAACTGGAAAATCATTATATATGCATTGAATGCACTTCCAGCTCCTCAGGCATTTCTACAGAGTGCAGCTTAACCTTTAAAATTGTAAGGTACAGTATTTCATGCTGGTCATAGAATATTTGCACAATAATTCTAAATCCCATTTGTTTTGGCCATGATCAAAGCAAAATATATATTATTCTGCACTAGAAAGGAATGTGAATAATTTCATTGTGTGCTGTGGTTTTTCAAGAGAGTTCAGATATATTTTCACACCATCTGTGTGACTTTGCTGAAACAGTTCAGTGTAGAAATGGATTCCCTTTATCAGAATGTATGTCTTGTTTTCCACTAACCATGCCTAAAACAAGATCAATTTACTGGAGAAACCAAACTATAGAATAAATTAAGATTTATTTTCAGAAAGTGTATCTTTAATCTGGTTGTAGACATAAATACTTACAAAGTTGTGAGATTATGCTTTTGAAACAAGAAAGAAAAACTATTAGCTAATGGTGAAAATAAATCTTAGTAGCCTAGCCTTAAGATATATTTTCTGAAAACATGGCTGTTGGGATCATTTTACTGAAAAACAAGGCTTAATACAGAAGTTTTTTTTTCTTTGAACAATATTGTGAGAATATTAATATTAAACGAAATGACATACTCTAATTACAGTAAAATAGCTTTAGTTCATGAAGCCTTTGAAATATAAGCCAAATAGTTTTGTCTAATTTGAAAGAATATAACAATTGGTTATCTGTGCTGATTAATTGATAAAGGCAATCAATCGGTCAACTGATTAAATTGCTTTTGCTGATTTCTGAAACAATAATAAATAAATTGTAAATGCTGTAGAAGTATTGTTTATTGTTAGATTGTTAATTTAATCATTTACTAATACATTTTTAGAATTTGAAGTCGTACAGTATCTGTTATCATTATTTTATGCACTATGAACTAACGTGAAAAATCAAGGTATTATTAATATATTAATAATAATTTATATTTAAAGTACTATCAGCACTATTTTACTTGGAGTGTTAAGTTTGTTTTCATTCAGTATCCATTTTAGAAACTACCAGTTGATTAATCGGTTATCAGCCAGTGCAGTCCAAGTTATTTTTATCGGTAAAATATCTTATATATATCTTTTTGTATATTTGTTTATATAAACATGTATTGAAGCAGCTAATGAGACGTTTGGTTCTTGCAAAACATGCACACTGACTGTGTTAGAATTCTTTTTGGCTTTATTGTGCATGCTAATGCTCTCCAGGTGGGATCACCAGTTGTCTTTTTATACAATGCTAATACAGGATGGCAGACTTACAGTAGAGCCTGGCAAAAAAAATCTAAATAGATCTCATGGCAATACACGGAACACAAGTACAGTCTGATGAAATATGGTCTTTCATGTGATGTATCAACACTGGAGACATATCGATGCAATTACAGCACAGTCAACCATATCTGGAGAATTTCTTCTAATAAACAGTGGAGGAGTCGATTGGCAGCCAGCGTGTGAAATGTTAATTGAATGGAGCTGAGTGTCATAGATGTAGAAGGCTGAATATTAACTGAGACTGAAGCCTTGATGATGATCAACATTATCATCATCTTGGAAAACGAAGCCATTCGCTCATTAGTGATGCATGATAAAATTCCCAATCAATATGCAGATGAGAAGCACTTCAAATTGCATGGCTCTTTGCTGTCATCCCCTCCCCTCCCACTTTGAGAGATGGGATGGCTCAGGCCGCTGTCAGCCGCTGAGATGCATATCTGAGGCACAGTCACTTCTCTCATTACAGTACTTCCTGTCAGCTATGCTTAAAAGAGTCTGTGGAAGCTCCTCATGGCGGCTGCCACCGCAATCCTTAGGGGACTTGGGCAAGATTCTGGGTACTTTAATTTGATTCCCATGTTTCAAAAAGCCTGTCACTAACGATAATCTTGACTTGTGAGAGAAGTTTAGAAGGTCGACTCGTGGAGAGATTTATGTAGTTTCAGAAGTTTTGGTTCCTTTCTCAGGAGGACGCAAATTATCTATTGAATTAATTATCAGAAGAACATCTTTAATAATAATAGGCGGATCGAGCTCTTTTTAATTATAATGTTGGATGGGATTTAGATAAGAAAGATGAGTTTTTTAAGCCACGCCCATATCTTCTGAATAGTCATATGTCTGTCTAGGCAGGTCTTCTGCTGTACTTTTAGATGAACACGGTGTCCGTTTCATGTGATGCTATGACTGTGAAATAAAGTAGCATCATTTTTGTCCTTTAGTTAAAGTTGAGATTTTACTTTACCAAGGACTTGCTGTAGACTATTATTAATGATGTGATGTCACACATATACCCTCTCTCCTGTGCTATTTTGACCCTGGCGTACTGCAGAAGTGTACCCGCTGTACTGTTGTGTGATGACCTCTGTGGAGACAACACCAGTTAAAAGCATTGACAAGGACACTTCAATGGAAGCATCTGCCACTAAAACTGCTGGTGTCACCCTGTGACATAAAAATAAAGTGTGCAATTACTCTTTCTGTCTGCTGTCATGTTATTTTTTAATTAACCATATGAATAATTTATTTCAATACAAACAAACTCTCTTATACCAAATTCCAAATTTGAGACCAAACAAGCAATAGCCCAAAAGTTCATTTTTACATTAATGTCAGGTTCAGGAAAAGTTGTTGCATGCTTATTAGGCTTGTTGTTATGTTTTGTAAATTTTTGTTATGATATTTTTTTGTTACATCCAATGTTATTATAGTATTACTGAGATACTATTTTAGTTTTCATTTGTATTTTGGATTAGTTTTTAGTGGCTTTTCCTTAATCCCTGTTCAAAAGTTTACTTTCGCTTGATTCTTAATACATTGTGTCGTTACCTAGATGATCCATTTTTCCCCCCACTGTTCTTGAGAAAATCCTCCAGGCAGAACAACTTTTGTTTTCTTGGATATTTTACATATTTGAACCCTTTCCAGCAGTGACTGTATGATTTTGAGATCCATCTTTTCACAGTGATGACAACTGAGGGACTCATACAGAACTATTACAAAAGATTCAAACATTCACTGATGCTTAAAAAGGAAACATTAAGAGCCGGGGGTGAAAACTTTTTGCATTTGAAGATCAAGGTAAATTGTACTTATGTTGTCTTCTGAGAAAAATGTAAGTGTGTTCGGTAGCTTCTGAAGGGCAGTACTAAATAAAAAAATATAATATTTAAACAAAATCAGAAGAATTTACACATCTTCATCTTGTTCAAAAGTTTTCACCCTTTTCACTGATGCATTCATAAGTCAATGTTTGAACCTTTTGTAATAGTTGCGTATGAGTCCCTCAATTATCCACCTTTTGAAAGGATTGATTAAAACGTCTTGTTTTATTTTAAAGGGGTCATATGATGTTGCTAAAAAGAACATTATTTTGTGTATTTGGTGTAATGAAATGTGTTTATGCAGTTTAAGGTTAAAAAAAACACATTATTTAAAAACGTACTTACAGTCTGTGAGTCAGAACAGCCAGCATTGTAGTCTACTCTCCCAGGAAACAGTCCTCCGTAAAATGCGTTGCACACATCTGAATATTTGGGTTGAAGTGTTCTGGAACAGTGTTGTAAATACAACTTAACCACTGATTTCTAGTCGTGTCCTCTTTTGGAAGGCCAACCAAAGTAGTTTCGCTTTCAAAACGAAACACACAGTGTCACACACGGCGGCCTTGAGTGAGCGGAGGTCGGCGGATTCGACGAAGGAGCGGCCGGCGGGCTTGCGGCAACCACATGTGACGACCCCGGACTGGACTCCGCTTCGTCCACGGTGAAAGCCGATCAGGCGATCGACAGCGCAAAATATTGTATTTGCTCAGCGACTCAAATATTCCCACATCGTGACGTAGACATGTGGGGGTGTGTTAGAACGAGCTGTTTTAGGTAGGCGTGGTTGACTCTTAACTTTTATAAAGAATATCTCTTTGGATTTGAGACTTTAGTCTTTGCAACTTTACAGATCTTCTTTATGCACCAAGAGCTTGTAACACTTCAAAGAGAAAGGAAAAATTTAAATCGCATCATATGACCCCTTTAAGTATAATTGTTTCTGATCCAGTGGTGCTGTAAAATTCCATTAGGACAAAAACAAGAAACCTGCTTCATCAACTGCATTCTAAAACCAACTGACTAAATCCAGGCCAGCAGAAATTCATTAGTGCCTCTCCACGTTTCTCACTTCCCACTGATCTGCTGGATCAGGGCCTCTGAAGTGGAGTTGTCCAGGGGGTCTGGAGTGCTTCCCAGTTTCAGCTGAGGCAGGATCTGGGGAGAGAATAATGTCACATTACTACGTTCTATACGAGCAAGGCCACGAGGGGAAAGGTTAGTAGACACCGAACCTTGCTCTCCCAGCCTCTCCAGCAGTGTTGGCAGTCCATCAACAGAAAATCGCCCCTGTGTCCTTCACATTACAACAACAAAGCCAAAAAGCATAAGAGATGTGGCCTACATTAGTGAAGACCCCATAAGTAACTTGGCACATCCAAGACATGCTCCATATTTCGTATACTAATTTTTCCTGTGTCATTGAACCCCATTACGAACAGAAATCTGGGCTCATATATCATAGCTGGTGTTCTGACTGATAGAGTCATTGTGGGAAATGTGACCGCTTTACAGCTCTGCCATTTACATGTTTTTTTTTTTTCATGCATTATCCGTAATAAGCATTTGTCAGCAAAATATGCAGAATGAAGAGAGCGTCTTGGTATGATTTTAAAAAAAATGGTGCCAACCAACCAAGTTTAGCCAGGTCATTACATGCATAAACTATTCAGCTCATTTATGGAAATATGGAAAAGGATATCTTATATCTAATATTTATATATTGAAGTGCATTTTGTAATACATTTAGCCATTTGAAGGTCTAAATAAAATATATTTTTTAATAAAAAAATTAATTGTTCGGATTGCATTGTTTACAACATTATTAGCGTCTATTTGAAATATATATTCACCAGAAAAAAATGCAATTTACTGTAGGTTAGAATGCACCATAAAACAACTCAGTATTGTTTCTGTCAACCACCATAACACTTTAAATAGCTCTTAAGCTTTGCGTCCTTTGGTCATTTTGGGGGAATATGAATCAGTAAAAAGCATCTTTTTATCGCCAGAATAAAACGGGTTCTTTTCAGCCTTAATGGCCAAAACAGGTACAAAAGCCAACATACAGATGGAAAATTAATGTTACTGATGGTAATATAAAAGACAAACAGAAAGAAAAGAACAGATCACACCTAATTAGACTCTTCAAGAACTTGTATTTTGTATTGTAAAACTTCTTGACTTCAAAATATCTCCAAAATAACAGTTATGCTATAAAATAGAGGCCAGCTTCAGTTTTAATTGATCAGTGCCATAACAGCAAGTACATTAGCTTTATAATTTGCAGTTAAAAACATATATTTTTTTGTCTGTGATAAACTTTTCAATCTTAAAACTACACCTTAGTGTCTTGGCTTTATTTATTGTTCTTTTTTTTCATAGACTCCTGACAGAGGCCTACTGTACTGTAACGGATTACCATCCTAGTGATGCTAAGCAGCGTGCCAGCAAAACAGCTGACTCAATGAATTGTTCATAAGCGTGTGATATACCCATTACACTGTGTATTTGCACATCTAAAGAGTTAATACTCAGGCGACAAGGGTTTTTGTGGCTTGGAGGTTATACAATGCCGGGGGAAATAAAATGAAAGGAATTATACAAACTGGCAGATGACCTCAACATGCACATATAGGCCTACATGCACACACATAGGCATTTCACTGGAGAGTTCACAAGAAAGACCATCTTAAGAACTCTGCTGACAAAACTACAAAAAATAGTACCCCGTAAAGTAAATTCATAGATCAGCTGTTTGACGAGAAGAGTTGTGGCAACCAATAAAAACAAATATTGTGGCTTGTCCTGTTGTGCTACACCCACTGTCTCGTCTCTATTCAGCTGGCACATGAACAGCAGTACACCTGGCAGTGTACTAAAAAATCCCTTGTTCTTCAAAGAATTCTATAATTCTTCTCAGTGTTCTTCCATTAGATTCATAGTTCATTTAATAAGCCAAAGTGTAATGCAAATGCAAAAAATCAAATTTAGGTTAAAATAATGGATTGAGTAGGATAAATCAAGCATAACGTGAAGGTAGAACCTCATTAGCATAGCAGATGTTTTTGCTGTCTCCTTTGTCTTTTTGCCAGATGAATCCACACTGAATAATTAAGCCTGTGGAACAAAGACCCTTTATTGTGGAATATATGATGTTTTGTCAGCCAGCTTCAGATGGCAAGAGAATAACTATTCTGTGACACATCAAAAAAAAAAAAAAAATGTCAGTGGTAAAAAACAAGGTTAACAGCATCAGCAGTAAAAGTGTTGAGTATTAGCATATAGAAAGCCATGTTTTAGCTAAAATGGTGCATTATAAATTGCTCTGGCCAGCTTTACTTGCAATAGAATAAAGAAAACAGTTCCTAAATATTTATAGTGAATTTATTCTGTGAATAAATGGTTTGAACTATTGTCAAAGCTGCATTTAGGCTCTTTGCGCCTAATTAGAGAGGTATTTAAAAATGAATTCCTCTGTAGTGTTTACTGTTATCAAAATAGTGTCATGTTCACAAAGGAATATTATTCCAGTGTAATTAATTTGGTCATTTACACCTGTGTTGATTATACATTTTACCTCATCTTATATAATCTGAACAAATGAACCATAATTGTCAACATATTTAATTGCACTTATACTGTAAAATGTACTTAGAGAATTCTTGCTAGAAAATGCAACTTAAATCTATTGCTACCAAGTTTGTCAAGTGTATAGTCCATACATATTAAATGCATTTGGGTAAAAATGTATTTTTAGCACAGATGAGAGACGTGTGCTATGCTATTGTGTTTCACGTCACAAGTCTCCACTATGTTTTGAGTTAGTAAGAATTAAGGACCACACAGTTCTAGAAAGCAGTTCATATTCTACAGCTTATTCCAAACACCAAGTGAAATATGTTTAAATGTCTTTTTATGTGGTTTATCAGCACTGCCAGAGCGTCATACGTCTAAGGTTAGCATTCTTGCTTTAAAGAGTCATCGAGTCATCAGATTATTTTACCACGGCATATATTAGCATATAAATTCCGCCGCACTTTACAGATCAGTCTCCCCCTACGAGCTCTTTGATCGCTTCCTGCAGTCAGCACAAACTCTCAAAGCTGTGGAAAAGAGATGTTTCAGACAGGAAGTGACATATCATCTTCTTACACAAAGTAACAAAATTTATTAGTAATTGATGACACAGTCACTCTAAGCTGCACTAATAAATGTTATTGGCTGAATTACAACCTGGCACTCCATTTGTGGCAATCAAAATGCTTATAAATCTAACCAGAACAGTCCAGTTCGCCTGAATCTTATCCACTGATATAATGTAAGTATAAATAAATGTAAACATGATTAGGGATGGGGGGAAACACATTAGGATTGGTTCCTTTTCAATTCACAATTTGGAATTTGAGTAGAATTAGACTGGAATGAATGGAAGAGGAAATTACAGTTTGATAAAGTTGAAAGGAACAACACAATCTGACACAAGTTTTACCTAAATGATTCTATAATTAATTATGTCTAATGTTTGTTTATTCCCCTGACATATAAAAATGCATTTTTATTGATTAGTCATATTTGAATCTGCTGCTTACTTTATTAAACTATAGCCACAAAAGTGTATTTTTAATAATAAAAAAGTGTATGAGGATATTTTCCTTTATCCATTAAAGAAATAGTTCACCCAAAAATGAAAATTTGCTGAATATGTATTCACCTCTCAGATTATTCAAGATGTAGACGAGTTTGTTTCTTCATTGGAACAGATTTGGGGAATTTAGCCTTACATCACTTGCTCACAAATGGATCCTCTGCAGTGAATGGGTGCCATCAGAATGAGAGTTAAAACAAAATGTGTTTCTTAAAAACACACAGATTTTCACTTCACGGTTATTTAATAGACTGGAATTGTGTGGAATACTTGTGGATTATTGTGATGTTTTTATCAACTGTTTGGACTCTCATTCTGACGGCACCCATTCACTGCAGAGGATCCATGGTGAGCATGTGATGTAAGGCTTTAAATTACAATTCCAAATCCAGATCTTTAAAAAACATGCTCATCTACATCTTGCATGGACTGAGGGTGAGTAATTTTTCAACAAAATTTCATTTTTGGGTGAACTATTTGTTCACTATTTTGAACTATTAGAATTGTGAATGTATCCGTGGCAAATGTGATGGCAGTTCTAAAATTGCTTAAAAACAATGCTTTTCAGTACTGAATGAAAATACAGTATATTTGTAATTAAAATTTCTTTAGCTTCATCTTCCATATTTGAACTTTTTTTTTTTTTTTTTTTTTTTTTTTGGATCTTTTACTCCTGGTAAAACTACATTACCCACAATACCCATAAAATCTCCACCAATCAAAGAACTGAAACTATTTGCGCCAAAAGAATTATTTTGTACCAGCCCACTACCATGAAGCACAGAGAATGACATCGAGTCAGTTTCTCTAAGCTCTCAAATGACATATTTTACATTTATTGCAAATTGTGCATATAAAAATACTTATTGTTTCTATATAACATCTTTAAATCAAGATTAAGTATAATATAGTTTTTAATTGATATCTGCAATGCTTCTTGAGATTGTTGTTTTTTAACCACAGTACAGCCATTAAGTAGAGAAGCTGGCACTTTGTCTTTTTGATTTTTAAATGCATTTTTGGCTTCAAATCAAAATTTGCAATGTTCTGATTCACCTCATAGCTGGTTGGTTTGGTTCATGGCTTATAACGTTTTAACAAAGACTTTTTTTAATATCTATGATTCAATTGCCACTGAAAAAGTTGTTGTGCACTGTTGCACTCTACAGAAATATTTTTCCATTTTATTTTTCCATTTCAAACTTAAAACTTCTCAGAACCTCTTTAAATCAACTTAAAATTCAACATTCAATCACCACCTACAGCATATTAGTAAAAATAAACTTGCTTTTTTGGCCATCATATAGTTTGATATAGTTTGTATCAGTGATTGGCATGAATGATTGAAACAGAATATGTACCAGCTCATTTTTCAGCGGATCATTCTCTGAGTTTCCAGGCTTACATTTACCAAACACGGCAGCCAGGCCAGAACGATCATTAGAGTGAAAATCAGAGACAGCAAATGAGCTTTAACATGATATATGAATGTGTTGTGTAAGTGTTTGTGTGCACGCGTGTGTATGTTCTTTGTGCAGGCTTGATTTGTGAATAATATTTGTGTATTTCTGGAAGAAAATAGATGGGATCATAAGAGACAAATGACAGTGCGGGAGAGAGACGAAATAGAGAATGAAAATGAGAGACTCTAAGTAAATATGGAAGGAGAACGAGGAGGCAGGAACATCCATATCTCTTATGGAGCGGTTGAGACTCACAGACAGCAGGGCAGGTTTGTTTATTATTTGTGTGGAGTGTGACACCATGTCATAGCATGTGTTATGCGGATTTTTGGCTGAGAATGGTAGTAGGTAGAACAACACAAGAGGCTTTTGTATGTCAAAACACTAGTGTTCTACTCTGTGTTACATTGAAATGTCATGAGCAAGACTACTTATTATTCTGAACACCATTTTGTCTATTCAGATCAACTAAATAAAGTATGTCTAGCAGTAATCCAATGGCATTTAACAAATCATCTTGGGCTTATGTAGTAGAATACATTTTGTTCCCTACATGTTTTTTATTTAATTAAACCATTTTAGCCCAAAATGATCTGTGCATTTGTCAGCCAAACAAGTTCAGTCAGAATAGACATTTAAGAATTTATTGTGCTTCCAAATCATAAAAAAAAAACATGAGAAGCAGCAGTCAGTAGCATTTGGAAATGAACAAGTAAAAGTCTGTAAATGGTTGTTTACTGAATAGACACTTTAAAAATAAACACTCGGTTGGAGGAAATTGTCCTCAAGCTGAGGAAGCCGAAACTGTGTTTCATAAAGGAAAGTGGTTTGTTCTTTTAAGCCACTTTTTACTCCCTGGCTTTGATAAATAAAAAAAATTATATTCCTAGCAGGTTATTCAGAAGTTATTGTTCGCTTTTGACTCAGCTGTATATTTCTCTTTCTATAAATAGTGTTGAATTTACAGTGGTCACAAAAACATATTTTCACAGTATGAGTACACTTTAAAATGTATAAATGTCTCTGCATTATATAACCAAATATAAAATCTAGTGACATTTATTTTTAAACACAAGCGCTCAAAACATTTAGCAAAAAAAAAAAATAATGTCCATAGTTACCGTTCAAAAGGTTTGGGGTTTTTTTTTGTTTTTGTTTTTTTAAAGAAGAAGTCATGATCATGATACATTTTGTCTTTATTAGAAAGTTCAAAATAACAGCATTCATTTAAATTATATGTATATTTTTAACATTATAAATATCTTTGCTCTCACTACAATTCAGTGCATGCTTTCTGAATAAAATTATTCATTTCTTGCTTGTTTTTCTTTAAGGTTTTTCCTTAAAAACTAAACGTTTTTCACAGTAATTATGGACATTGTTCTACTAAAGCTTGACAAAATCACTATAACACCAGGCATTTTCAATGTGACTAATAGTAAGTGTCCAAAAACGTTTTTTTGGGGGGGCCACTCTATAAAGCATTGAGGCACAAATGACATTATGGTAAGCAAACTGCTATTCGATACTATATATTTATTTATTGCCCCAACATTTTCGTCTTCATCCTCCACACATGAGTCTTTACTTGTAATGTGAAATAAAAGATTTTTAGTGCCGTTTGTGCCAAGCTAACAAAAGTTAATTACCCTTTAATTGACCATGAGAAATGTTTGTATATATTTTAATAAAATGTCTTAATAAAAGAGCCTTTAAAGAGCATGCTTAAATTAGCTTAGTGCACCTCTAAATTACACACATTAACTCTTTGAACTTAAAGTATATGAACATTAACCTTCTGACACTTGATATACTTCAAAATGTTTGACCAGCTTACATTAGCAAATTAGCTTTTATTTTTTTTAACTCACCTCTTTAAAGCCACTAGTACTGAAGCACCCATCTCTCCCAGCATGTAGAAAGCGCACTGACCCAGTCATGCCTCTGTGCTTTAGCATCTCCATATAACAGCATTGAAAACAACAGAGGTAAGTGATCTACCAGCAGCTATTTATTCTTTTTTACAGGCCACGTGTTCTTAAACAGTGCATGGGCGTCCTGCTGGCTTTGAACTTTAATAAGCAGAATGGGCTCTCTGGCAGAAGGAGTGTGTTTGAGGGAAGAATTGTGTGATTGTTTGAGATTATCAGCAGAAAATGCACCAGTCCAGATGGAAGCGGAGGTTGCATTAGCAGAAAGGCCAAGAAATGTATGACCTGAAAATTAACCCCATAAGACGGCTGGTGAAAAGATTGTTTTAATGGTGTTAAACCTTCTTGAAAACCTCCCAGATAATTCACTGGGCTCCATCTGAGCATTGTTCCTCAACAAATGTCTGAGAAATTGATAGATAAACAGACATAATTTATTTGATCCCAGAGGCGAGGCGGTAAATCGAGGGTGAGCTTTCTTTGACTCGTCTGTTTCCGAGGCACATTATTAGTATCATAATGGCTTCTGTGTATCTACAGACGTGATGTTTGGCCTTCAGGAAAAGGTCATGTAGTAGCAGTTTAGCAGTGCTTTTGGAAACAGCTCATAGAGGTTACAGCAGTTTATCCCAGATATCCAAGAGCACCTAGTCAATGGATAGAATGTGGTGCCCTTTTCCAAAGGCTCATAATATTACAGAAAATTCCTCTCAAGAGCTCGATCCTCCTCACAAGTGAGTTACCCTCATTTCTACAGACTCTGTGCCCTTTAGGTGAAGAGCTATTCTTCCTGTTCTTATCATCTGCATATGTGTGTCTCTGTGTGGAAGCCATTGATTGTTTAGTGTTTTTCTGCTGTCCTAAAGTCATATATCTGCAAGCTTGTCTGATGCATATGCAAATAATGCTTTCTAAAGATTACATTGACATACGAGATACTGTATAATGCATGCACTACAGCTCAGCTCGCACGTGCATACATGGAGATTTAACTGCCAATCAATCACCTGTGACAACAGGCTCGGCTGGGGAGATGACAGAGTGCTAATGTTATTGAATCTGCATCCTGGGAAGAAACACTGATACCAGTGGTGTCCTTCAGCGTCAGCTACTGCAAACTGCAGCATTGTGTGTATTTTTGAAATAGCAGCTTGGTGTTGTGGTTACAGTTTTGTGATTATGTGCTGTACGTTTATCGGTAGTAGTATCTGCTGAACCATAATTCAAACTGAATTCTGAACTTTAGAGATTATTCAGAATACTCAAGAACTAGATCAGTGAATGAATCATTCAGGCCACATCTGCCGATTCATTGAAAAGATCTGACTCAAAAGAATCATTCATGAATCAGACATCACTACTTTTCGCAATAATGCCAAGGAGAGCTTGGGCAGATGTCAAGATGTTCAGTAAATAATGGATCAGATTTAAGATGCTTTTTTTTGGGGGGGGAATTTCTGAAGCTTCAGTTCCTGTTCATTCTAAATTAATAGAAAAGAACATGAAAAATGTTTCCTTTTGCTCTCTACAGAAGAAAGAAATTCATACAGGCCTAGTGGTTAATGCATGTGCTGTGACACATTGAGCCATGGTCCTCATAATGGGCTATCATAATTGTACAGTACTGTCATATTTTGCAGCTTAGCTGGTTTCATTGTTAAACATCATTTCATTCATTACATTTACATTTAGACATTTAGCAGACGCTTTTATCCAAAGCGACTTACAAATGAGGACAATGGAAGCAATCAAAATCAACAAAAGAGCAATGATAAGCAAGTGCTATAACAAGTGTCAGTTAGCTTAATGCAGTACACGTAGCAAGGATTTTTTAAAAATCATATAATAAATAAAAAGAAAACAGATAAAATAGAAAAAGAATAGAGCAAGCTAGTGTTAGAGGCCTTTTTTGCTTTTGTTAATCAGAAGTCAGAAAGTCAGAATTATAATTGTATAATAAATAAAAATAGCTAGAATGCAAAAAGATTAGAGAAGCAAGTGTTAGTTTTTTTTTAAGAAAACAAGCAGTTAGTAAATAAATAGAGTGCAAGTCTAAAAGGGGCTTTTTTTAAAGAATAGAATTAGAATTGAGAGTGCTAGAGTAAGAGGGTCAAATAAAGATGGAAGAGATGTGGTTTTAGCCGATTCTTGAAGATTGCTAAGGACTCAGCTGCTCGGACTGAGTTTTTGGAGACTTCTGACTCAGAGAGTGGAGAGAAGGATGTGAACGAATGTATGTTTGTTGGTAAGATGTGCTTGACAGATTGTCGTGTGGAAAATTGTGCACTGATGGTTTTAATTTTATTAATAAAGAACGTGACAAAGTTGTCAGCTGTTAGAGTTGATGAAGGAGGGAAAAAGGGTTCATGCGAATAATGGGAGATGGAAACACATTTGCTGAATAAATTCCTTCATGCGCATCAAAAAAGTCATGTGACTTTGTGTGATGGGGCGGCATAACCTGCCTAACCAGCGGACCGATCTCATTGCACAGCATCTGAAATGTTGTTATGGTCATTCTGAAATGTCTGTCGTCAAAGTATTTATGTATTATTACCTCCCAGAACTGTTACATGACTGTGTTCCTGAACAACTCACCTCTCCAAGATATCTTTAAGGACCTATCTGAAAGATAAGGCTCAAACCACTGGAGTGCAGTTCCTGAGATGCCCTTTGCCAATAGGTCTGTCGTCAAAGTATTTATGTATTATTACCTCCCAGAACTGTTACATGACTGTGTTCCTGAACAGCAGGCATCCACGAAAGCAATGACCGCATTCATTGTGTTTCATCTGCTCGCTCTCTAAATGATAAAAGTAATTTATTATATATGAAAATAATTATAGTCAGTTGCTTCTCCCACTTTTTTTTATGATATTTAGTGCCAGTTTATCAGGACGATTTTGTTCTCTTTGACTCGTCGGATGGAAATGGTGCTTATTCGCAAATGTTTTATACAACATTCTAATTTTGCGCACAAGTTAAATTCGCATATTTGGAAACCAGCTTGTCTGAATCTTCTTTTTCTTCTCTCTTTTTCCCTATATTTTCTATAATTTCTCTGACTTTTCCCTATAAATAACACTAGTAAAAAGAAAATGCAGTTTTACACAACTGAAAAGCTTTCTCTTTTCCAGCAGTAATAACAGTGTAGAGCTTGGTGAGACACTAAATGAATAGTTGTTTTCTGGCAAGGTTTCGCTTGGTCATTGATTGGTGCCTCAACTCCTCTAGCCTGACTCTCAGATGTCCAAAAGTCTATTGAATGGTTTTGTTCTAGGTCTGAGATGGATCCAAATGGACCAGAGCCATGCTAGGGTGTTTGAATGAGCTGATGAGGTCCATCATCAAGGCCCAGAGGGCAACAGTTCATTTAACTGATTAACACCAGCCAGCCAGCGTGTCAAGTCATAAGACCCTGTCCGGGGTTATTAACGAGAGGTGATTTGCTTGCTCGATATCGCTTTTGCATTCCTCCTGCGTCATTTCTCACAGTAAAAACCAGATTGTCCCTGTGTCCTTTCCTCTCCATTGCAGATCTGCTCTCCATTATAAAGGCTAGGGACTGGATGCTTTGAATGGGGCCAAAACCGATTGCCCTCTGTGTGTGAATGCGCGTGAACTTCCTTGACGGTTCGTCCTTTGATGTTTTCACTTCACCAGTAGCTGTTGCCATGGCCACAGAAAACTTCTCTTTCATTCGGACTGCTGCTCTACCACTTTGCCAGATGTCAGTTCCTGTAATGAAAGCACCATCAAAAAGCAGATAAATTAAGGAGACATCATTAGCCACATGTTATTGTGCTTGGATGTGCTGTTGTGTACTGTATCTGTGCCTCCAAGCTAAAGTGATTTTGTGTGCGGCCCGCTGTGCCTGACAGCTGTACATCATAATAGTAATAGCAGGGGCATCGGGATATGTTTGGTCAGGACAGCGGGGCCATTGAAAGGCTCCATAAAGCGCTCTTTCACTCTCTCTCTCTCTCTCTCTCTCTCCTAGAGATTAAAGACAAGCTGAGTAGATGAGGCTAGCCAAGAGAGTTGCCAGTCTTCACACAGAATCCTGCAGCTGGACACTTCCTGTGCTCTGATATGAGGACTGATGAGTGATGGCAGTGTGTCTCTGTCTGTGACGGGAAGCTGTTACCTCTCCTGACATATAGTAGGGGGTTCAGGTGAGGAGGCCACTATTTTACCCATACAAGCCACATAGTCATAGTAAAATATGTTTCTAAAAGAGTAGTATCCCGTAGTCAGACTTTTGTCTTGCGGCATAAAGTCTGAACCAGTTTGTAGTTTATTCTGGCCTAGAACCACCACCACAGGCTCAAGGTATGTCAGGTCAGCATGGCCAGTTTAGCCCCTGCTGATAGATGCCATACTGTAACTACACCATCTGGCAGCAAAATAATTTTTCTTTATTAGCAAATATCAAAAAGTAGTGAATATTCTGACAAAATTAGTGCTGTCTAATGATTAATTGCAATTAATCGCATCCAAAATAAAAGTTGTTGTTTACATAATATGTATATGTGTGTGTACTGTATATATTTATTATATATATGTGACCCTGGACCACAAAACCAGTCATAAGGGTCAGTTTTTTTAAATTGAGATTTATACATCTGAATAAATAAGCTTTACATTGATGTATGGTTTGTTAGGATAGGACAATATTTGGCAGAGATACAACCAAC
>NW_015665129.1:2117672-2128771 GCF_001515625.1 Sinocyclocheilus rhinocerous
TACCTCCGGCATAATTGTACAAGTGTCTATTTTAGTAAATGGCAATCATTTTTTTCATCCATATATTTTTGAAAGTGTAGGAACATTTTGTCTCTGAAAACCATGTCCTCTGGTGTGACACCATATCCTGATTTTAAATCGGCCAATTCCAGAGAAAACTTTAATTAGTTGAAGGACCTCATTCATGGCTGTGTTACTGAAGCCCTCTGTGAAGCCCATGACGTGCACATGGTCAATTTTCATCTCAGAACCACTACAAAAGTGTTACGTTTTATTGTCCTTTGGTGTGACACACAATAATATTACATTATTATATTGAATTATAATATATTTTTGTTGTAGTTGAATTATTATAATTACAGTGATTATATAATTTTAGCCATCCAACATGCAATATGCATATTTTTAATTATATATTGTTGTTTAGTTTGTGTTTATGTATTATTAATTTATTTATGTATAAATTTTTTTTATTTAAAAAAGCAATATTGCAACTGTCAGTGATAATGCATTGTTGTATGGAAAACAACAAGTCTTTGATAATTTTTTTTTTTTGCTTGCAAAATGCATACATACACATATTCCATGTGTGGGGACATTGTGGGGACCAAATGAACCCACAAAGATAGTAAAACCTGACATATTTGACCTTCCCCACAAGGGAAATAAATTATTAAAAATACTGAATTACTAAAAATTTAAAATGTAAGAATGCAAAAAAAAGGTGTAGGTTTAAAGGTAGGTTTAGTGGATAGAAAATATCATCAGCTCAGTATAAAAACAATAGAAGTCTATGGCAACTCCCTACAAAGATGGCTGTACAAGTTTGTGTGTGTGTGTGTGTGTGTGTGTGTGTGTGTGTGTGTGTGTGTGTGTGTGTGATATGCATCAAAAGGTCAGTGAACAGGGCTAAATAATAGAAAATCAATTAAATAAAAAAGCAACTGAAAAAATGAAATTCATTTATTAACTTTATAATCACACAATTGATAAGTTAAATATTTGATTACCAAATTGGTGGTGTTTTTATTATCCGTTCAAATACGTTTCGACATTGCATAACTGATTGTTCAGTTGATTTTTCCATTAAAAAAAAGAAAGAAAATTAAAGAAAAGAAAAGAAAAGTCTACATCAAATAAATTATATTTTCCAAAAGTGCTATTGATTTCTTTATTTGTGGAACTTCGTAATTTACTAAATTGTTCCAGTCCCTGTTGCAGTCAGGGGCAGCTCTGCTGAGAGGCGCTGTTGGACAGCAGAAGCGCGTGCGGAAGGAGCGGCCGCCGTCAGTCAGAGCGCGTGGAGTGTGTGTAGAATATGCATCAAAAGGTCAGTGAACAGGCAGTTGTCCTGCATTGCTGTGTTGCTTTATCCCCTGAAAACACAACACATCACATTTGGTATTGTGCGCAGCTGTGCTTAACATTGCAAGAAGGATATATTTGCCCTTACGAATGAAACAAACATATCTTTTCCATTTGATTTCTTCTCCATGCAGGTATTAGAGTAAAGCTTCTTTGTGTGCACACACTTTGATGACTGACTGGCCCACTTTGCTTATGTGGTGCTATATATAGAGTTGTAGGGTCTATTCATCACAGCCGGTCAACCCGAGCGTAATCTCACTGGTAATGAAACATCTGGGTTCAGAGGACCACCCCGCATTATATACGAATTCAAACACACACACACACACACACACACACACAACAATCACCAAGGCCAAGATCATTAGCTCCTCTTTTTCCCCACGGGCTGGACACAGAAAATAACTTTTCTCTCGCTCCCTCTCTCACTTTGTTTCATTTTTTCCCTTGGCATCTACAGATACTTGGTTAAATGAAGACAGCCACCAGGTCTGCCTGCCCGTTCAAGGTAACCTCAGCTGTCACAATGCATTTACTAATGCTGGCTCCTAGCACTTTTCACAAATAATATACTGTTGCGGTAAAGCCTAATACATGAAATAAATTAATTTTCATAAGTCAAATTGCTAAAGCTATAGTGTTACCCCAGGACCTTGCTTGGATTTCTTCTCTTTTTTCAGTTTAATCACATATTTTCATATATATCAGTTTTTTTTTGTGTGTGTGGGAACAAGCAAATAAGCCAAAATTGCTGAAAGGGTAAAATATTGAAGCATATATGTTTCATGGAATTCAATTTGTGGAAGAGCATTTGCACCAAACACATGGGATTATCACATTAAAAAGTGATATTTCTCACATTTATGGTGTTTTTGGTTGTGTTATTGTGCACAGAGTCAAAAAACCTTAGTATCTAACTGAGTCGCATATGCTTGCACTCTTTGCGTGCTGAACACCGCTGTGACAGAGTGTGGAAAACTCCTGTTGTGTGCGAGAGAGGAGGGATGCAGAGTGCCTGCATGCATGGTTAAACATGTTAATGAATGCCAAAAGATTTTCCACAACAGTGCGCACACGCTTGAACAACAGTTCAGACTCATAAATGCAATCGGCATGTGATCACCAGTGGCTCCTGTCAGGGCATTGGTCTTCTCTATCATTCACTTTCTCGTGCCCTTATGTCAGAAGCGCCACTTCTGTTTTGGTCATCATCATCAAAATTGCTCATACCGTCATTGACATTATTATTATCATTGTCATTATAATTGTCATTATCTTTAATGATATAATCAGCATTACCTTTTCCAACACTGTGTGTCCTGTTGATAGATGAACAGGTTCTGGTAAACAGCAGGTTATGCAGATGGAAACAATCACTGTTGTACTTTTTTCAGAGATATTTTGGGGTTCAGATTTGTCAGAACATATAATTTCATAATGCATAATTCATAATTCATGCATAATTCAACGGCATAATCATAGAGGGTACTTGTAGGTCTGAGGCATGTACCCTATACAGATAATCTAAACTTTATTGTATATTACTAAATATGACAGATTTAGGGTCTTACAAGGCCCCAGGGCACCAATTGCTTGGAGGTTGCTCTGAGAAAAAAAAAAGAGGAGTTAGAAAGATAAACATGTTATGATACCTTTTGTGATTTTACATACACAGTTGCAACTTAATTGTGACGTTATATAATTCTTTCTTGTAATTGTAGCTTTATGTTTTTAAATGCTTGCCGAGTGACTTATAAAAATCTAATTGATGTAAGTATGCAATATGAAATATGACATTATCATTCATTGTTTACAGTGGCAGGTCATGACTGGCAGAGGCTACAGGCAAACGCCTAAGGCAGCAACATCCTCTGCATATTATTTTCATACACGTTCTCCACTTGACCATCACTTATTTTCAGATTTACAGAATTCTGTATGTGTAATATTTTCTGTACATGTTTTTTTCCCCCATGTTACTACTGCTGCTACTGTATGTGTCTTCCATGAAAAAGTCCCACATGCTAAAAGCAAATAGTGTGAAAGACATGCGTTTTATGTTAACAGTGACCTAAAGTTCAGGTCAAGGTAAGAATTTTAGTGGTGAAACTCAAATGAAAATGCAGCCAAATGTGTTCCTATTATGTTTTATTTGTTACAGAAACAAAATACTCATGAAGCATTAGAAAGTGAAACTCCTTGTACATACTGTGTTACTCATACCCATCAATGACCTAAGCAGTCATAAACAACAGAGACGTTTTGGGGTAATTTAATTGCACTATTTGCATTCATACCTATGGATGGATTTATGTATTTATTTATGCACTTATTTATTTAATCTATTTGTTTATTGTAGATATTCAACATTTACATTTTCATATTTACATTTTTATATAGGTCTTCGATGGGGTAAACATCTTTAGCTTGCTGTCCATAATGGAGGATTTAATGCAAGATCTGACTCAAGCTCTAAATTTCCTCATGTACTATTTAATTCATTTGTATTTAATAATTGAATTGGTAAATTATTTAATTATTTAAATATATGAATTTGTCAATAATAAATCAAGTATCCAGTAAATCAAGTCTACAAAACAGAAATAGATTAAAGTTTATGTGGAGTTGTGGTGATGAAGGGATGCCAGTAAAATGATTTTAAATGCACATACTAGTGCAACTTTGCACATTTCTGTGATGGTGTGACTTTCTAATGGTTTCATAATGATTTCATAAGCTAGCTGAAGCTGAGGTGTACGAAGACTAGAACCTGTGACTGGAACATATAGTAACTAATGCAGTTTCAGTGTCTGTCTTCTCAAAGCCACCATTATTAAGAGCTAACAGGCCCTGGTATTGTTGAAAGGCTGATCTTTGGTTCACGCTATCATGCATTAGGTGTCCTGCTTCTGTAAAAGCAATGTGTCCATGTATTTTTTATGAGCATTTTACAGTGCCAGTATGATAAAATGCACAGATAAATATAATTTGTTTTGCTGTCCTGACTCTGCATGATTATATGGCTAGTTGCGGTTTAGCATTTGCATTTGTCCCATCAGAACAGACCTGCAGCCCATTTTTGGGTGGCGACCTACCAATTCAGAACCACTGATCTAGATCAGGTGAAAATGTATATACCACATAACACTCTTTCTCACTTGTTCTGTACTACCTCTCTCTCTCTTTTCTCTTGCTCTCTATGTTTCATTCCTTTGGGAGGTAATTAGGAAAACCTCAGCTGAGATGCAGCCAAGGCTCAGCACAGCTGCTCAAAACAAGCTCCACGTTTCACAATCTATTGTACATTGATGCAAAGCAAGGAAAGAGAGACACTATGTTTAAAAGATGAATAAACAGGCCTCTGAGTGGTGGGAAATGTGCACTGTTTTTGGATCGAAATCCACTTCTGCTTGTTTGAATATTTGTCCGTTTTAATGAAATAAACAAGACAATCTGTAGCAACACAACTTTGATAGAAGTAAAATTAAACTTATTTGACTCTGTGTCACAGAATGATTTTTTCTCAGCCGGTCGGGCTCAGGAAGGAATTTGATATCCCAGAAAGGCCACAATTACAATAGTTACGATACAAGTTAGACAGTCAAAACAAAAAGTCACGGCTCTGCTTTCCATCCCCACGTAGCATAATTGCATTCCCTTGCTGAGGCGATATTCAAATGAGCTCTTGCCCTCCTCCTCACAGGCCGTGCCCACAATGTAATAAAAGCTGGTCAGAGAATGCATGATGAATCTTCATCTGTATCGGCTTTGATGCTTTAAATGTATTACGCTGGCCTGGGGACACATACAGCTCTCTGTGATCACTCACCGTCGTATATGGTTTTCATCCAGTGTTAAATATCCATCCGTTCGGGCCTATTAACGTGACAGTGTGTGTGTGTGTGATTTATGAATGCCTATCTTTGCTGGCTGTCTCCCTCTTTGTTGCTGTCCTGTCAGAGCTGAATTATGGAGCGTTTCAGCTCATTACAACCTGAACAGCTCTATGGAAGGGCCAAATCTGTCTATATAGCCTCTGTGTGAGGACCCCTTCAGTTTCCAGCCACTGTAATGATGACTTACCTTCAATGTGTTTTGTTACGTACTGTATGTTGCGACATGTTTCAGTTTTACATGACATTAGAGTGTTGAGCTGGTTTTTGGAGCATGGTTGCTCATTTTTTCCACTTTAGCTTCATCAGTAGGTGGTCTAGCTCAGTGATTTTCATACTTTTTGATGTCATGAACCACTATATATGACAGTCTGCTTGAAAGAGAACTCTTCTAAAATATAAAGACATTGATTCATTTTCTAGCATAAAGACCCATTTATACGATTAAAAATGAATGGCGTTAGATGCCAATTACACTAAGTGCAAGATAGATGATATTTACACTAAGTGTAAAAAAAATATATTTACACTAAGTGTAAATATATATTAAAAGTACTTTCTTTGCACTTAGTGTAATTAGTCAGATGTTATTTACTTTTATGTAAATAGTATTCAATGCTGAGTGAAAATAAAGGCAGACACTATTTGTGTCATAGTGCATTATTAAACATTATGCAATAATAACAACACTATTTCACTCTGTGATAATATTTATTGAAATCATACATGGATGCTGCCATATTGAAACCCTACTTGTCCCAATGAAAAAAATAACAAGAAGGGCTATTTGTTGTTAGTGTAAATAGACACTCCAAAAATTTTAATATATGTCAAGTATTATCTGAAAAATAATTCCGTATTTAACTTTAACTGCCCACCATTAAAAATTGTGTACAATATGCTAGTGCTTTTCTTGTAACTTTATATATTTGTCATGCTAAATTAATAACTTTCTGAATTAAAACATATATAAGAAATGTTTGTCACCATCTAAAGCATTTTCTACCTCCACTGCAGCCATTTGAGGCAGAAGAGAAGAGACAATCTACTGTGCTGATGTCACAAGGAACGGAAAGGGAGGGAATTATTCCTGAATGTGATGAAGAGATGAAACCTTTGTGAGGGTGTTGCACCACCTCATGCCGTGAGAAAACTGTTCCCACTTCAGAGAGAAAGGAGAGGAGGATAGAACGAGCAAACTCATCGGCTGCAAGATAAAGAGATGTTCAAGATAACTGATATCATTCTGGTGCAATTTCTCTACGTAGAAATCATGTGGACCAGGACGATCAATTCAAAGGCCTAAGTCTTACTCTGAAAATAAATCTATACGGTTAGCATCAATAACTGCAATTTAAAGGAATAGATCACATCGTTTACTCACTCTCACAATGTTCTCCGTTCCTCACACAAGTTGTGTGGACCATCTTATATCCTTTCTGAAAGTTGAAAGCCTCAGTCCCAATTCACTGTAATTCCATGGAATAGAATGACAAGTGCAATTCTTCAGATTTTCTGCGGAAGCGAGGAAGTCATATGGGATTGAAATGACAATACAAAGATGACAGTTTTCGTTTTTGGATGAACTGTTCTTTTAGTGATACATATGTGTGGTTTGGCAGAGCAGAGTGCAGTGATTCGCTGGTATTTTAGGTGAAGTTAGACAGGTGCACCAAAATGGCATTCTCAGTGTGGTGTTGCCATGGTGATGGAGCAGGTGTGTATTGTTTTGCTTGATGTATGAGGAAAGGTGCCCTCCAGCGAGCCAATCTGTCCTTGTGTTTCTGTCCCATCGGAGGGATGATGGATTCTGAAATATAGCAATAACAGGGCCTGATCCGATCGGACTGCTTTATGATGCAATATGAAGACGTTATATTGGATATTTTCTCTTTTTTGAAAAAGTGCATGTCTGACACAATACATTGGCCAATTCAGTGGAACTAGATTGAGTCTTGTATAGCAAACTTTGATTTACCACAAATCACACTGCCTTATACAAACACACCTTTTATATATCATGGGGGTGTGTGCAAAATATATAAAAACGCACTCGAAAGTTATTCCATCAGGATAATGGTTGGTTAAAGTTTGAATCATTAGTTGACACTCATTTCCTTGCGAAACTCTAAAAATGTCAATGTGTGTGTGAGTTATGGTAAAAATTTGTGTGTATGTGTGTGTGCGAGAGGGTGTTTTTGTGAATTATATATCCGGTTGTTTGGAGCTGATCCATTTTGGCCAGAAAACTGCTGCGCCCTCATTTTTTACAAAACTCTACAAAACACAAACTTGTATCTCCTGCTCAAGAGATGACACAGGGACCGAAGAAATAAAGTAAAAAAAGGCTGCAGTTTTTTTATTTAAAAATACAGCAAAAACAGTAATATTTTGAAATATTATTGCAATTTTAAATAACTGTTTTGTATTTTAAAATGTAATTTATTCCTGTGATGGCAAAGCTGAATTTTCAGCAACCATTCAGTGTCTTCAGTGTCAAGATCCTTTAGAAATCAATTTAATACACTGATTTGTCATTCAAGAAACATTTATTACTATTATTATTATCTATGTTGAAAACAGCTGTGCTGCATATTTTCTTTGTGGAAACCATTTTTTTTTTAAATGAGGAAAGCATGGGTTCCCAAAAATTTTTTTGGTTACACTTTATTTTGATATAGTCCACTTCTAGACATTCTGCTAACTATGCAGCTAACTCTCAATGGAATATTAGTAGACTGTTAGGTTACAGTTAGTAGAATAAGTTGACATGTACTGTGCTTGAAAAGTTATTTATAGTCAATAGTATGTCTGTTGGGGAATTGTCAAAATAAAGTGTTAGCAGATATTACGCGAACAGTCTACTAATACTCTAATTACTGGTGGTTGACATGTAATTGCTAAGTTATTTATAGTTGGTATAACAACCTGATCTCATGAGAAAATATAACTATTTTGTGAGGGGGCGATTTCGTATGAATTTGTATAATGTGATTCCTATGGAAATGCATGATTTGTAGAACAAATGTAAGCATGAAGGTCCACTCTTAAACCTAACTGGCATTGGGGTGTAAGCAGATTATATGAAAATGTGTGAATTAGAATTACAAATCAGCCACCAATTTGCCAAAACAAAATATTTGCATATTGGTATTGTGTTGGGTATCTCTTCTTCTTCTTCTCTTCTTTGATCCCTAGCTGGTGGCTGGATGTGGTTGATCATGTATCCAGTACACTGCTATGGGTGCCGTAGGCCAGGGTTTTGGACTTGCTGCACAATGCTTTCCCATGCTTTACGGTCCATAGCAATAGACCTTGCTTGATTCATTCCAGTATACAGTCATGGCCAAAAGTTTTGGCAGTGACATCAATTTTGTGTTTTGCAAAATTTGCTGCTTAAGCTGTTGTGGTGTTCATTAAGGCCAAGACTTTTGGATAACGGCCTGGTGTCAAGAAGGGCAGCAATGAAGCCACTTCTCTGCAAGAAAAACGTCAAGGACAGACTGAAATTCTGCAGGAAGTACAAGGATTGGACAGCAGCCTCAAAAGGCGAGTGGACAAGCAGAAGCCCACAAATTGTGATCAACTCCAAGAACTATTAAGGCAAGAATGGATCGCCATCAGTCAGGATTTGGCCCAGAAGCTATTATCCAGCATGCCAGAGCGAATTGCAGAGGTTATGAAGAACAAGGGTCAACACTGTAAATATTGACTCATTATATATTTTTTTGCCAATAAAAGCCTTTAAAACTTATGACATGCTTATCATTGTTTTTCAGTATACCATAGAAACGGGTGGAAAAAATAATCTACAAATACTGAAGCAGCAAATTTTGCAAAACACAAAATGTATGTCACTGCCAAAACTTTTGGCCAAGACTGTAATCACTCGAGACCCAAATTACTCAAAACTCATTAAAAACTTGTGAAATAGGAGTAAAAATGCATTTGCTTCCTTGTAGTTAACTTATTTTGGTTATTAATTTATCTATGCTGATATGATGGAATTGGTGGTTTCATTAATTTAAATAAGTTGATTCATTAGATCTATTCAGACTGGTTCATACCAGTATCTCCTGTGTTTGTGAGTCTTTTTGAACGACTCCTTAAAATAACCAACTCAAGAGTGATTTGTTTGTGAATTGGATTACACAGGTTGTGAATCCTGATTTAAAGTTTCCAATATTGGAATAGTTCTTTAAAGTTTCAGAGTAGTACAATGACACATACAATATTCCAAGACTGACATGCCTACCAAACATTTTCTCTTTCAGCGCTGACATCTCCTAAGAATTCCATTTTATATTTGATGTCTGCTTACTGTGCACAACAGGCATTTCCACCACGACAGAATTCCATTAATATTTGGTTGAGGTGAAGCCTGCAAAACATGGATAAATGTCTGGTGGTGCGTGCATGCAGACACTCACTAACATCAATCTGTGACTGAAGCCTGCCATTGTGCATGGTTTAATCATGGCGACAGATTCGAGCAGATGCATTTCAGCACGCTACACAGGCTATGATCATTCATCCACACCCATCAAACCCACCCAGCTCTGAGATGCAACTCATCCGGCAGTCATTCACAGAGAGCCAGACACAGGAAGTGACTTTTACACCCCAGGAGCTGGTCCTTGCATTTGGCAAGTCCTCTTCATCTTAACACTTCCAAACGAAACATTTTAGAAAGATTAAGCTAGTGAAGGGGTGGTATGGTGCTGTTTATTCAGGTCAGAGATGGAGAGAGCTGATACTCACAGTTATTCAGACATTAGTAAACACAGCGTGGTGCGTGTGATATTCTTCATCAGTATGTGCCCACACTGAAATGAATCACACTCTGGGAATTTGGTGTGGATCAAGATTAATCTTCCGTTAGCTGAGGAAGGAGATGGTTTGAAAAGAGCCTTTGAATTACACCCGTACCTCAGAGCAGAACGCTTACAAACAACACCAAAGGCTCTCTCTCCCACAAACACACACACTTTTTCTCCGATACATCTGTAAGGGGTGGAGACTCTAGAGATCATTTATGTTGATTTCTTCACAGTCCTTCCTGGGAGTCCAAAATGAAGATAAATGCTTGTCAATTTTTGTAACTTTCACAAAATTGCCCAGATAAAATTACTAACAAATTTTGGCATGTATTGTCTATGTTGTTGTTGTCAAAAATTGTTTTGTGTTGTGTATGTTTTTGTGTCTCTTGAATTTGTCTTTATAATTGTTACGGGGCTGACGAGACGTGAGACGTGCGGATCCATGTGCAAGCTTTATTTAAAGCAGAGAGGTCAGAAACACAGGCAGAGAGTCTACTGACGGCCTCCATCGCCGTGACAGGACGGGCAGTGGGTTCACAGATGGCCTCCATGGCCGTAACAGGGCAGGACGAGGATTCACAGACGGCCTCTTTAGCCATGACAGGACGGGCAGAGAGTTCACCGACGGCCTCCATTGCCGTGACAGGACGGGACGAGAGTTCACAGACGGCCTCCATAGCCGTGACAGGACAAGCAGGGAGTTCACGACTTGACTCAGGAAGATCAACTGTGACTAGACTTGACTCCGGAAGATCAGCTGTGACCTGACTTGACTCATGATAATGAACTGTAACTTGACTTGACTCATGACGATCAGTTGTGACTTGACTAGACTCATGAATATCAGCTGTGACATGACTAGACTCATGAAGATCAGTTATGACTTGACTTGACTTGTGACGCTCAACTGTGACCTGACTTGCCTCATGAAGATCAGCTGTGACTAGACTTGACTCATGACGATCAGCTGTGACTTGACTTGACTCATGAAGATCAGCTGTGACTTGACTAGACTCAT
>NW_015665129.1:2128888-2192037 GCF_001515625.1 Sinocyclocheilus rhinocerous
GGGCTAGCGTAGGTCAACGATCGGCGAACAGAATCACAAGGGCGAGACTAGAGGGATAAATCCAGGAAAACAGGCAAAGATCAGAAACTGAGAAAACAGACAAGGCAAGGCAAGACTAGGCTGGGCTAGGCTAGGACGCTAACGAGGGCTCTGTAGAGTAGCTATCACTGCTGGCGATAAGCGCATACAATACTCGGCAGTTGAAGGGAGTGAGATAGAGTGTTAAATAGTGAGTGAGTGATATGAAACAGCTGTGTGCAATCAGTGCTGTGTGCAATCAGTACTGTGTGCAATCAGTGTAATGAATGATGGGATATGTAGTCCGGGGTGATATGCAACGGTGTAGTGCGAGAGTCAATGAAGTGGAAAGGGTGACCTCTGATGGCTAGCAGACGGAAGTTCATGGACCGGATACGTAACAATAATTATAACTGTATCATTTCCAGCTATTATTGCAAACATTTGATGAATGAATACATTTACTGTATTTGTGCATTTTTAAACATTTATTGTTTAATAATAAATTGTTTTAAAATATTTATATATGTATATATATATAAAAATGCTAAAATTAAAGAATTAAAATCAGAAATTTGAAATCAGAAATGTGAGTAAAAAATTATTAATTTAAATTCATTCAAAATATTAATGATATTTTTTCTTTTTTCTTTCTTTCTTTTTTTTTATTTATTGACTACTGTCCTGTCTGGGCAAGCAAAAAAATGTGTACTGTTTTTATACCTCATACTGTGTTATTTCTTCGGTAAAAGTGAGCTATTTTTTCTAAGCCATCAGACTTGCAACTTTTGCTTGGTGAATAATAACATTTATTTTGTTTAATAAAAAATTATGTTTAAAAAAAAAAAAAAAAGAAAAAAACGAATACATGGAGAGAAAAAAAACATTATAAATTGTAATTCATTAAAAATGTGAATACAATACTTATATAAAAATATATACTGTAAGTAAAATACAATAAATGTTGAACCTACTGGCCAGTCTGGGCAAATAAAATCTTTACTGAGACCTGAAAGTAACCTTCAGTTTTTACCTGGTAAATGGACCCGAGCCACATCTACGTATCAGAAGACAGAGACTTTGAAGTAGCCTCTTCTGACTTAAGTCAAAAGTAACACCTAGCAACCACATAGCGACACTCTATAGAACACTCAGAACCCCTTAGCATTGTTGCAGCAGGTGTTGCCTGGACAAGCACTGCTCGTGTTTTTTATTATTTTATTTTATTTATTTATTTATTTATTCAGAAAAAATATTAAATTCTAGTTATTGGGTGCTTTTGGCCAAAATGATTACTGATCTCTCAAATACAAAATAGGGCTTGTGAAATTACAAGCCTTGCACAATAAATGGCATTAAAACTAAACACATTTTGACTGACAGCATAATAACAAGCAGACAGTACAAATGTGTGTGAGTGTGTGTTTAATGAGAGGGGTCATGCTTCCCCAAAGTGCTTGGATTAGTTGTGCAGGAGCCTTGTATTACATTTATTAGTCTTAATACATTCATGGAAAGACGCCACGTCCCCACAGGTCCATCCTGGTGCAGCTCAGAGACCCGACCAGTCCCAGGAAAACAGGGGAAAGGTCACACCGGCGGAGGCATATCTGGGAAATATGAAAATATCTCACTTGTCACCTTCCCCTCTAAGAAGAGGAATCACTGTAGGAAGGGACAATTACATGTCTGATTACAAAATCAGACCTAATGTAGGAATGAGAGCCACCCATCAGGCTTCATTGTGTTCTGTGTGAATGGGAGATGCCAGTTGGTGGGATATATACGTGAATATTTATTGTTTTGGAGAGTCCTTCCCTTGCAGTAGTTGTATATCACCAGCTCTAACTAAACAACTGTTGGTGGAAACTGGATCTCTGGCTCTTTACTGTCAGGCAGAGTTGCAAATCAGTGCTTGTTTACCAAGCCTGCTGCAGAGAAAGCTGATCTTTTGTTTAGCCATTTGATGAAGTTTGCCACAGGCTGATGTATTTAGGTCAGAACGCGTGGCTTGAGTCATTTGTCTTGTCGTTCTGCAGGGAAAGGATGAAGATCAGGGTTATCATGCCAATTGTGGACAAATATTTTGGTAGTGTCATGACCTCTGTCCATGACCTCAAAACACATGAACGTGCACACAGGCAGATCAGAGGTTAACAAGCAGTATGATGAGAGACAGTGTTGATGGAGCATTGAACACAACGCTGTCAGATTACCTCATGTCTCATTCACCGGTGAGTAAACTTTACAGTATAAAGTGCGTACGTTGACAGGCAGGTAGGACAGCCTATCATAGACCTCAGGCCGAGGAATATGATTGGACGAAAATGTTATGGCTCTATGCCTTCCACAGATGATATAAATATATATAAATACATTTAGACCACTTAACTTAGTGATTGCTATTGGGATGTAAAGAGACTTTCAACCAGCATAACAAAATTTTTTTTTGAATCAAATCACATACCCTGCCTTTAACAGGATGAAATAAAAAGCAAATCTCCACATAGTTCCTGCATACATGTTTAACAAAATGTGTTGATTTTTCTTGGTGTTTTTGGTTATCGCCTTTGTTGCCATTATTTTATACATGGGCAGTTGCAAGGTGAACCTGTTTTGATATTTGTGGTGAAGATGCCTATTCTAATAAAATTTGAATTACATTTTTTTTTTTCAGGTTTATGCATATAACAGTACTCTAATTAAAGTGAAATATTTCACTTAATTTCAATAATTTCACTTATTTTCTAAATACATGTTATTGATCTTATAGTGAACAATTCATGGATGCATTACATTTTTAACATTATTTTTTCCTCATAATTTTTAATCATAACTCAATCTTTAGGTGAAACGACAGACTACTCTCAGAACTTCAGTAAATTTTGAACTTCCTCCATGCATTCGGCAATCAGTGGATAGAACCAAGACTTTTTTTTCTTTTTAGATATCCGTTTTACTGATCTTTAAAAGAAATGATCTGTCGCTACTTCTGTTTCATCATGACGTTAAAGGTAGAAAAAGATGTACTATCTAACTGCTATTAAGCTATTCTGTAAATTTTAGATTTTTTATTTTTTTTTGCTTGGCTTTATTATAGAAACAATATAAAATCCATTATGCAATGCCCATATTAAAATCATTTAATATTGCAAACAAAACTGTCTATAATATCAGTCTTTCTCTCACACAGAGAAATATGTATGCATGAAATATATAGCTGCCTATATAACACCAAGGTTATGATATTTGGGGATCTTTCAAAAAGTTTATAGTATATTTTTATTTCAACATTGATATATTATTTCTATAGTAGATTTTATGCCAGAACTATAGAATACTGTGTTGCGCAGTAACGATGAAGGACATTCTATATCAATAATAGAGATTCTGAAACGCTGCAACAACAGATTCTAAAATAACGATGGAGAACGGTGGAAGAAAATGTGGAAGAGTAAGATGCTAGAGGATGTGTGTGTGAAGGACGGTCTGTGAAGCGGCAGGGCGTGACTGTCAGGAAGACAGTGAGAGTGACAGCAGCTCCAGTGGGCTGAAGGTATTCCAGCTCCATCTTACAGCTGCTGTCCTCGCTGTGATGAGGACGTGGGCACTGCCTGCATAATCACAATTAATGGACTAACAGCTGGAACAGAGTGTGTGTGATGAAGTCAGTGAGTACAGAAGTGTGTGAAGTGCACGTCTGTCATATCTTCTGTGAGTGTGTGTGTGTGTGTGTGTGTGTGTGTGTGTGTTTGATGATGGCCTTTTGTCAGCTAGTCTGGAGTGTGTATGCAGCTGTCAAGGGGTGGAAGGGATGCAAGTGTGGCTGTCAGTCGGTATCCATGTATCTGTGTGTGTGTGAATAGAGAATCCGGAATGTGCTTGTGTGTGAGTGTCAGGCAGGCTAGGGATCAGAACAGCCTCATATGAATGCAGTGAGGCTTCCTTAGGAGCAACAGGAGGCAGCGTGAGAGAGAAACGCAATTTGCTATTATGTTTTGTAATATTTACCTTGATTTCATCACAGGTAATTGCTTTAGCAACACAAATACAATGGTCATGATTACAAAGCCTTTCAATCTTTTTTTTTTTTTGGCGAGTATGACAGAGAGAAATGGAAAGCCGAAGCTAATGCAAATGTAGGCGAGTAGGCGTGTTAGTACCCCGGTCACAGGAGCGACTGGAGTCCCGCTGGAGAGAGCGTCGAACCACCGCTGCACCGCTAATGAAGATCTGAGCAGCGGGCTGATGGGAGTGTTCGCAATAAAGATGCAATTTATGCAATTCGAATCTCATCATCAGTTGCTTTGTGTGCCATTCACCTGAATGTACAGCCCATTAGTTGTTTGTGGCAAAAATGGATCAATAAATAAGCGAGGGTTGTGGATGTGAGTCGGTTTGTGTCGGGTTGATGCTTTTGTGGGGCTGTGGGATCGTCTGCTGTCTGAAGCTCCAAGAGGAGATGTAAGCGGCTCTGACAGCAGGTGTTCATCTCCTGTTCTCACTCTCAACGCCCCAGAGAGGAAGCGCCCTGTCAAGAACACCAATCAGATTAAAGCATCCCATTCAGATGGGGACATCAGATAAGAGCGGTGACGAGAACGTTCTGTCTGACAAATATTTATCGAATAGTTAGAACTAAAATACTTGGAAATGATGATAGAGAATATTCCTTGGTCTCTAAAAATGTTTTTGCTGTTATTTTAATATAGTTGTAATGCACAATTTCTAAACATTTAGTTTTAATTGTGTCCAATTTATGTAAATATGCAAAAGTTGCATTGGAATTTTTAGTTCCCAGCATGCTTTACATATTGCTGGATCAGGAGAGTAACTGTAAGTGTTCTTCAATGTGTATTTAAGTAAAGGTAAAGACCTGATAATGTTCAGTTATATCTGACATTTAAAAAAAGTTTGTCAGGATGAATTTTACTCATTGTGTTGAAGAGTAGAACTTATTGTTAGGTTGTGGGCTTAACATGTTTGATTAAAATTTGTAGTGTTGCTTCTCTCTATGAGCAGATGCTGTATTAATGCTAGTGCAGTGACAACCCTAGTGAAACATAAATATACTAAAATGTATTTTAAATACATTTATTTCATGTATACTGCATGTATACTAAGTATACTACAAGTACATTTACACATTTGTGTACTCAATAAAATTACCCTGCAGTTTTACTTTTAGTATAAACTAGTAACAATTTGCTAAATTGGAACAACTAATTTTGTACTTAATGCACTTTAATTGTGCAGAAGTAGTGATGATGTCCAACTAAAGACATACTGAAGTATATTTGATTGTGCTAAAGTGGAACTATTGCAAGTGTACCTCAGGTACACTTTAAATATATTGCATTTAAAGACCAATATTACTCAAAGATCATACAATCCTCATCAATAGTGACATTAAAACACATTTTAGGCTTAGTATTAAGAAATGTGCATTGTGCACAAGTAGGACTCCAAATAAAGTTTAATTGTTTCAGTCTCAAGCGATATGTCAGTAAATATGTTAATGGATTTGAATTATACTTAGTATAAAATAAATGTATTTTAAATATATTACTTTTTACTAGGGAAGTAACTACTTGTCCATTGCAAACATTAGCTATGCTAGCTACCAAAATGACAATATGTTCATATGAATCCGTTTTTGTAAGCCATTAGTGTGTCATAGCCGTTGAATGTAATCTTTACTCAACACATGGGATGAAATCAACCCAAACAAATTGACCTCAGTTTTATTGAGTATATTCTATAGGTTTGTTTTTACAGTATACAGACTAAAGGATCAAATTAAATCAATTAGATTTGATTTGATTCATTTTCTATAGAATCTTATCAGATCTGAGCCCCCTTGAAGTTCCCATCTGGCACTTTCATTGAACTGTAGGACTTTAATGAGCAACTTTCTGTAGACTTCTGCTTATTGGGGTATCCATCAATATGGACAATATTTTGGCACATTGTCGTGTTGATTGCGTGGCACAATCCTTTTCACAATCTCTCTCTGTCTCTCTGCCTCCTGTTGTTCCTTGGAGCATGATGGAGCGATTTCATTTTTCATCTCGATCATCATCAGAGAAATGCTGCTCATTATAGGCTTTGTTTAGCCTAGTCTTATGATAAATGGGAACACAACTTCATATTTTATGGGAAATCATACAGCAGTCCATCTGGTAAAAATCTGGTCGGTCTCTTTCATGCCTTAGTGGTGGTGTAGGAATAGTCCTGATGGTTTAGCTATCCAAAAAAGATCTCATCTGGTTCAATCTATAGGAAAAATATGAAATGTTAGAGGCTACCAACAATCCTGTTCACGAAATGCAATTTTCGCAAATAGCGCTGGATGAATAGGACGTTAAATAAATGATTTCAAGAAATAATCAGCAGTAATATGCCAGCATTACAGTGCTTTTCTTTTTTGAATGACTTTTATTTTCAATATCATTGTCCCAGTCCAAATAACACCCCATAATCATTTTACAAACATTTGATGGTGTTTATAGAAAGACAGCCCATTTCATTTTAACATCTTATTAATAGCAACTTGAGAGAGTACTAAATGTACAGATTCATTCTGATGACAGCTGCATTTACAGTGGCCAAAACACAGAGAGCTTTAGAACAAGAATCAAAATCAATGTCACCTGGAAATGTAACTTTACCAATACCTACAAAAAGAGAAAGAGAGAGAGACTCAAAGACACAAAATAAAAGTACACAGCACTATTTCGACACAGAGACTGTTAGTTCACACAGCATCCGTGTATGTGTTTTCATGTGTGTTTTTTCTCGTATATTGTGTTGTGTACTATATTCATAGATCTTATATAAAAGAAAAAAGAGGTACTCATCGATATATTAGACACAAATATAAAAAGTTAAGGTACACAAAGTACAAAGTTTTTATTTCTATGGCAACAACAGGACATGTGTCAGGTTGTTTTCGCATGGAATATTGAGCAATGTAATTGTACCTGCAGCAAATCAAAAGCCAAAGACCATCTCAGATACTCCCTGACTAAGCCTCAGTAAAGAGTTTCCGGTTTCTATAAATTTAAACGGTTTTTACGGATCTCTGTCACACAAGGAGGAATTTGGCGTAATCTCTCCTGACAGCCCTGTTTTTTTTTGGAGGGGACGTTTAGGAGTACGTTCTGCATCATATGAAACCTGTCATCATGAAATGTGCGTCGCTTAAGAAAAAAAAAAAAACTAACAGAACTGAAGCCAACAAAGATTTGTGTCCGTAAACATTAGATACTTGCCTTTTATAAAATAACATGTTCATAGATAGATGATGCCTGAGTATAGTACCACATGAAAACAAAAAAATACAACACATGACACAAAATAAGCCTTTACAATAAGCAGTGTGTAATTTACATGTCAACAACAAGGAGGGCTCTGATTTAGAAGTATTTGTCCTATAAAAAAACATCATATTGCACTGGATTCAGCAGGTTTCATTCAGTGAAAGTTCTGATAGACTCAAAATGAATGAGAAAGCACATTCAGTTGTAACGCACAGATGAAAATGCCAATTTTCTATTCCCCTAACCTCTGTCCCATTGGTACTGTTGTTCCCTTAGACAAGCCTTACAGAATATACAATCGGAAATGATAGGAGATGTACATAAAAAGCATGACTTACAGTAAAATGTGCCCATAAGTGTTTAAAAAAATGCATTATTCTTACGTGGGATGGAATGAAAATTACTATCTTCATTTTTTCTTTAAAGATATGTTTATTTAATAATATTAAATCCAGGCAAAATAAACAGACCTATTAACACAATTTTAATAATATGATATAATATAATACAATATAATGTGTCTATTATATTATATTATATTACTTTCTATAAAATTGCATTTAAAACTATTCAAACACTCTTACATAAGCTTGTCTTATGATATGGCAAACTGTTGGTAAAGTACAGTAGGATTGGTCAGTAGTGTTTTAAGGCGGGGCTTAGCACAAAGTCAATTAACCTTTTATTCAGCAGATTTGTGTTCAACTGATTCTGAGCTCTGTCAAGACTGAAGAACAAATCAACATTCCACACTCAGTCAAACTCCAGACATGTTTATCAGACTCACAGCACAAATCTTCTCCTGTGCCGGCAGTCACACGGGCCAGTCGTCTGTTCAGATTTATTGTGTTTTTTAATTGACGTTCAGTTTATTGAGCTGTCGACTGAGATGGTTTGGAGCTATTTTCATTCTCTGAATCATACTCACTCTTGAAACCCACAAAATGCCTGAAATGCATGATTTCCCATAAAGTTTCCTTGTATTAAAATATAATGCAAATGACCTGGAATTTCCTAATTATTAGGAGAACTACAGCTACAGCAAAAACAACTGTTTTTTTTAGGCTTGGCACAATAAAAATGTGTATATTTGTCTTTCTGTAACCTCTGCAGCAACTTATTCGATGTAAACAAAAAATCTGTTTCAAACTTTTCCACTGATCCTGTGAAAAAGAGGATTAAAAAAAATCACAAGATAGAATAGAGGTAAATATATAGAAAACACATTTACACATGTACATAATACAGAGCTTAGTGTTCCAGTATATAATTAGTACTTTTCTAAATATCTAACATGATTGGCCAGTGTGGTTCACATGATCTCCTAAATTGGTCAATTGTAGACAGTTGTGGAGGGAAAAAAAGTAAAGAATTGACAAAACGTCATATGTATTGCTGTCTTCCAAGGATGAAAACAGGAATCACAATTCTCTACTGCTTATATAAACATTTTGAGGAACATCTGAAAACCTATGATTAAATTTACTCCAAGACGTTTCACTTTCAGTGACAGACTATTGCAAACAACTGTTTTCCTCGTTCACAGTGTTTGCCTTTGTACAATATGTAATTGTAAGCATTAAACATCTGTTTTGGGATAAAATAACAGTTATCCTCTCTCTTATTTTCTTTCCTCGTCATATACAGAATAACTGTCCTGGTCTGTTCATGCACTGTTTCCCACAGCGGAGCTCTTTGGTCTAGAGACACACACATTCTCTTTCTCACACACACACATACACACACTAATCCAAAGTGTCATTTATTCCTGCTGACTTTATCAATAAATGAAACTGATTGGCAAGTTTCATGCTGTTTGTATATTACTGCATTTCTGATTGCTATTAAAATGATTGGCACTAGACGTTTCTGCTGATGGAATATTTGCCTCTGAGTCAGTTCTGCTCTAATAAATCAAACTGTGAAAAACGATAAATAATAAACTATTAGCTTAAATTAAAACATAGCACACAATAAAAGGGACATTCATGGTTTTGTTAGTAAGTAAACGCAAATGAAATCAAGTTGGCACAAATTACTAGGCACGAAAATAAAGTAACACAATATTTTGTCCTTTATGAGTCTATGCACGAGGCTGATAATTGTCTGGTGATTTATTCAAATTAAGCTTTGTAATTAAAACCTAGAGGAGGTTTATTACCTATTTTGTAATGTTTTAATAGATAATTGTGTTATTTAGGCTCGACCCACAAACTAACAGTTGTTATCAAACACCTCTCTGAGGGTCTGTGAGTCCGTAAACATGATTAACCCGTACATGTAATTTCTCATCAGTGATAAAAAAAAGAAAAGAAAAGGAAACTCAACAAGCGTCTGAAGCATGGCTTTGGCAAATCAAATAAGCTGTAAATGAATACTGAATCTGGCTTCCACATTGTTTGATAGCTTTAAAAACATTTCAACTTTTCATTGAACCTCCGCTCGCAGATTAACAGTCCCAAGAGTCCAGTTGAATTGGGTCTGTCTGACTCATAAGTAACCTCGTTTGTATAAAAATAGAGACTATTCCTTTAAAACGGGGCCTAGTAACAATGTAGTGAAATTAAAACCTGGGTATACTATTCCTCACTGGGTTCATTTTTTTCCCCCTCTAAATGAATAGTGCTCCATATAAATATTTTTTTGGACATTTGTAACACATTTCCTCAGCTATTTCAAAACATATTTCAAATACATATTCATACTTTTTATACAAAAACGGATGACAGATTTATATTGGGAGACAGTCACTGAAATTACTTGATGTGTCTGTAATTTTCCACAAAACTGAACGCGTCCCATCTATATATGTAGTGGCACATAATGGCATTATTGGCACAAAGTTCAGGAGAGTCTTTTCTCCACACAAGCAGACGTATCGTGTCAGAGAGCGTCCCCGCAGCCTCTCCTCTCCAGCACACCCACATGTGCAGTAATACACGTATATAATATATCAACTCTAGGTATATCATCTCTAAAATGATCACATGTCTATGGAAAATAATTTGGGAGTGGTATCCATAGCACTGCATCAGTCTAGAAAAATAAACATCTTCAGTCTGCTTCTAGAGAGATCCGACATTTGTACAAAACTGCCTGTTCGTCTCGCTTCCCGTCTCTGTAATTGCTTGTCGTTGTTGTTCTTGTGGTTTTGTTTTGCTTTATTGTGTTTTAGTCTTTTGTGTTCGATTCACAGGTTTTCCAATGAGATCCTGAAAGTAGAAAAGATTCCATTTAAGTATTTAAATATTAAAGTTATATGACTTTTTTTAAATAGAATAAGAACTGATAGTGTAACTTTGTAAATAAACTACTCTGAAGGTATATAAGAAACAATAATGCATTAACTTTATACAACTTGAAATGTTAAAAATATATTAGTACATATAGAAATTAATATTAACCTAGATTAAGTAATTGGTAACACTTTACAGTAGGTTGCATGTGTCGTTAGTTAACTACATTATAGTTAACATGAACTAACAATAGAAAAACTTCTGCTTCTAATCTACTTCTGCATTTTGTAATCTTAATTAATGTTAAAGTCAGTATTTACTAATATAAGGGTTATTACAGTTAACTAAAACTAAAACCGGGGGGGAAAAATCTGTTACTTTAATAAATGAATAATAAATGTTAACTGAAAGTTTAATTCAGCTATTTCCCAAAGAAACATTTTAGCTTAACTTGATGTACTAAAATAAAAGAATGAAAGAAAATAAAAACATTAAATAAAAAATAATTAAAACTATGTAGACGGATAAAAAACACAATAAAAATGACAAAAACACACAAAAACCAAAATTTTTCACAACAATTAAAATAGAAACAGAATGTATAACTAATTCAATCTATTAATAAAGACTACCGTAGTATATCATGATAGTAAAATAACACTGACTAATACAATATGAAAATTTAAAAGTTGTAGCTGTTTAATATTATTTAGTGGAACTGAGCTAACATGAACTAACAGTAAACAGTTGTATTTTTATCTGAGCCACAAGTCTGCAACTCATTTCAGTTCCATGACTAGTGAAATATCGCTGTTAAACCCTGAGGAACGGTGATTTTCCAGTAAGTACACAAGCACTGGAAAAGCATGTCAGAATTACACCATATAGACTTCAGAGCCATTAGAAATACAGTACATACCAGGGCACAAATTGAAGACGTGGGCTCAACCCAAAGGTAGTAAAAGGGCCTCAACAGGAGATCTCGAACCATTTCTCAGACACAAAGGCCACAGGGATTAGCTGCCTTTCAGTGGGCGACGGTCTGGAATAGACAGACAGATCAGCTCTTCAATCCTGCAGATATAAGCACTTCTGTCCCACTCCCTGATTCAAGACTCTTTTTTTATGTGGCGACTGCATTATACCACAAACAAAGCGCCCACAGTTACATTTCCCCTAAACCCTCTCATCTAGGCTTTTCTATTCAGAAGCATACAGTATTAAATGAAGCAGCACTGAAATTATTCATACAATTTAAAGCTCATACTCAATCTTTTATAAAGACAAGGGCAATGGAAGGACAAAAACACGAATACACAACTGTCACAACATACTTATCTGAAAAATAATGACTCTCTGGCAGATTCAACTGGTTATTTTCAAAATGCACATTAAAGGCTAAATTATTCTATTATTGAAGATTGTAAAACATATTAAAAGCAGCACTTTAAGAATGGTGAAACGATCACATTCTTGCGTTCAAAAACAGTTCGAATGGAGCAGAATGCAGGGGTTTTAAGACCACTGACATTTAAAAGTTGGACTATTATTAACTTGACAAGCTGTCATAAATAGCTCAAAAATAACTCATAACTACAGGAAAAAACAGCATGAGACATGATGCAACTGCCAGAGAGTCTGTCTTCGTGTGAATAGCTGTGCATTATACAGGATGAATTTAAAGATGCAACTTCTCTAAGAATGTTTTAATATGGAAACTGTCTGTCAGCTAAAGTACAGTTCAGAAAAAAGGTACAAAACTCTATTCTTACACTGTAGGCACTAATAAAGGTACTACTATGTACCATTTAGGGGTTAATAAGGTAAATTATTTTTATTTATTTATTTTTTTACCTTTTTTAACTTTGTACCTTTATTCTGAGACTGCACTGTTATATAAAAAAGATATACGAAAAAAGATCAATCAAGTAGAAAACAGAAAAGTTTTCCTTTGCATTTTTGAAAAGTTTTGCAAACAGACAACAACGTATTCCAAATGTTCCGTTCACATGGATCTACGAAAATGACTAAAACACTGTATTATGCATACCAGTAGATGGCGATGTCACTTTGTAAAGAAACATTTCAATTTATTTATTTATTTAATATAGTTTATATTGTGACAATACTGGTATCGTTTTTAAAAACTTGCACTTTGAAACTGGTTTTCAAAAGTTTCCATTTTCAGGTGTCGTTTAAAATGCCGTTGTCGTGTGAATAAACAGCCAAGACGCATAAAAGGTTTTCCGTTTTCAGTCGTGTAAAAGGCCCCTTTTTAAAATGGCAAATAGCCTCAACTCAACTAAACTCAAACTTTATTTATAAAGCACTTTCAACACCACAACTGGATCCAAAGTGCTGTACAGAGAAAGATAAGAGAAAAACAAAAAATAATAATATAAAAACAAATGAAAAAAAATAGTAAAAGAAAAGAAAAATAAATAAATAATAATAGTAACAACAAATATCATACACAGCTAAAAAACATTGTCAAAAGCTAGAGAAAACAAATGAGTTTTAAGCGAACTCTGAAAAACACCCAAGGTTGGAGAAGCCGGGGTCAAATGTGATGTGCACTTTAAACAGCATGTTATACATTGGTGCATAATGTTTCTTCTGCTGTGCTTTGGTCCAGTGTTCAAGCTTTTCAGAATGAACATTGTTTCTGACAGCACTAAACCTACTCTATGCTACGAGGAATGTACAGAATGTACGGACTGGGCTGTCAGTGCAGTCTCTTCGTTGTCCCAACTACTTGGTCAGCAGTAGTAACATCCAGCCCAGTTTTTTTTTTCTGGAGAACATATATTAATGTTGGACTCTTGCCTGTTTCCATTGTAGGAGGTCTTGTAGATGGGTGTGTGCTGAATCATCTCGTCCGTGTACACCGGTATGCCGGCCCGCACACACTCGTGCGAGCACTGTAAACTGTCGTTGTAGGCAGTGAAGATGTCCACCTTACTGGGCACGCGGGCGGGCGTGAAGTCAGTCAGGTTTTGACAGCTCTCCTCTTGCTGGTTGATCTTTCTCTGATGGCTGCTGTGTCGGCCATTCCCGGACTGCGCACAACTACAAAAACACGCACCAAATTCACAAAGCCAACATAAAATCATACCTTGAACCGCTGTGTCTGTCCTACATTTAACATGGACTGGGGAGGCAGACACAGACAAATTTAGCTCTGTTCGAAACCTAGTGAGCCTCCTCGCTGTGTTTCCTAAATAGGCATTCTGATTGAAATGCAACCTCATAAATGGCTGATCTGAAATGCTCTACATAGGCAGCAAAGTGCAGCAAAATGGCTTGACAAAAGTTGATTTCAATGTGAAGATCAACTCGACATTTTAGCATGAATATACATAGTACACATACATTTGGGGTAAAATAGTATGTTTCTAATGATTATTTTTGAATTATTTTATGTATTTTTATTTATTTGTATTTTAAAAATGATTAATATTATTACCATTTTTCTGCAGTATCTTGGATAATGAACATTTATTTGTTTTATAATTATTTTTAATTAATTAACATTTTATTTTTATTGTTTTTATTAACATTTTTTTTAAATAATTTTCAGTATTTTATGGATCTTGAATAATTAACATTTCACTTAAATCATTTATTATTATTATTATTATTATTATTACAACTACTACCACTACCAACTGCTTAGCAGTATCTTGGATAATGAATATTTGAGTTTTTAATTATTTAAAAATAATTTTTAATTAGTAACATTTTATTAATATTATTTTTATTACCAAAGTTTTTTTTTTAGGAATCATTTTCAGTATTGAATGAATATTGAATAATGAACATTTCTCTCACATCTGAAAAACAGTCAGCTCCTAATTATTTATTATGTTGATTATTATTATAAAAAATTTTCAGCAGTATCTTGGATAATAAACATAAATATTACATTTTTATTAGTATTATTTGAATTTGTAACATTTTTTTCAAAATAATTTTCAGTATCTAGAATAATGCACATTTCTCTTACATCTGTTTGTTTACGTTATGAAAAGAAAGCTCTCACATTCATGTTGCAATGCACTCTGGGATTGCTCTCTCTGCAGAAGATTCATACAATTCCAAAAGAAGGTATCTTAGGTACCTTAAAATGCTGCCTACGGAGGAAGCTCAACAGGTTTGGGAAAAAGCTATTGTGTACAAGTGTCCGGATTGCTTGGCGCAATAAGGGGTCACTGTCCACATTGACAGACAGAGTGATAGAGAAGGACAGATTGAAAAGATAATAAACAGACTGAGGGACAGGAATAGGGAGAGACAGACAAGAGGAACACAGACAGAAAAATCACTGAGACACAGTGCTGAAAGAAAAGAATGTTTCCTACCAGTTTTTAAGGACTAGAGTAGTGATCAAGGCTGCAACGATCATGATGAGGGACACAGTGATGGTGATGATCTGGTGAACAGCCAGACCTAAGAAGAGAAAAACAAAAAAACAAAGACAGCATAGTTATCAATGTCTCCATGGCAACTAATGTGAGCTCCAGTGCCTTTTGTAAGGTATTTGATTACAAAAACACTGATTCTGCATCTTAACATGCTCCGCTCTATCTATGCCAGCGTAGCTTCTTCTAAGCCCCGTCTGCCACCGTTACAGTAATTCAATTGTTCATTTGACCATTTCAAAAGTCTGGAGCATGAAACAGCTTGACTGGGAGAAGATGGCAAGCACACCAGCTGGCTAAAGGTCAGCAAACGACAATTAAGGCAGAGCAAGAACTCTCTGTTCCAGAATAAAGAGCATCACAAGAACTATGAGCTACGCTGTCTTTCCCACTCCGTCACTCCCGAATGGATAGAAATGAAACCCCGCGGGGAGCTGCAGTTACAGACTTTTAGATATAAAGAGTGCCACGACTTCCATTTCTTGCTGGAGCTGATAAGAGTGAAGGAAGCAATTTTATGGATTTCCCCATCAATATTAAAGTGTTTGTGTCTGCGAGGAACAGCAGCATCCATATTTAAGTATCTAGGATATGAGAATGCGGCATGGCTTGGCACATTTATGTGAGTGGTTAGTTTGCAGGACCTAAGGGAGTTCCACGGTTCCAGCATTAATTTATTCACATAACCATTTCAGAGTTATAACACTAGTTAACCTTACTTCACCTAGCACAGTAGCTTCACATGGGGCTAAGTGTCAAAGTCAGTATGCGACAGAGCATATGAACATAGACTAATTTGTTATAGTTATAATGATATCTTTAATGGAAAAAAAATCCATAAAAATAGGGGACAATATACTGTACGAGTTTTTTTTTTTACAGGTGTTTTACTAGATTTATTTTTTTTTAATTACTTGATAATGTCCTGTCCCTTTTTTGTTTTCCTTTTCTTTACAGTGTTGGTTAAACTTGTCTGCTCATTTCATGTTTTTTTTATATTTTATTAAAAGAAAACTTTCAGAGTTTATTACTCTGTCATATAATAGTGATTCATCTGTAAATGCATTTATGCCGCCTTTGTACATTACAAATACAAGTACAAGACCAAATCTGTGAAAATGCTCCTTATTGTGAAATATGAGTAGTTGGCATGAAATACTTTTAGGATATTGACATTTAAAATAATTTAAAATATATTTAGCTAATTCTTTTACAATTATTATGTAAGGTGCTATGATATATTTATTGAGAGACTAAGTGCAATATTTAAATTTATGCAACAAGCAGACATTTAAAACAAATAGAACAAAAGCAGTGTGTCAAAGAGCCAACAATATGAATACATAAACATTTATTTATATAAACATATCAATATATTTATATAAATATAGTTTATTCATCACACCACAGGACCCTTTAAATTAATTAATAAAGGCAAAAATTTGATTAAGCATGTGAAAAACAAAATATAAATGTGGCCAAAATATGCACTTATACATCCTTATTTTAGGTTAAAGGCACATTTTATGCATCAACTAATAATATTTTGCTTCTGTCATGAACATTTGAAGCTGAAAAAAGATTTACAGTAATGCATGTTGACTAGATCATGCTGCGTGAAATATTTACTTTCATGAAGACATCAGCAGCATCTGAACAAAAAATAGTCTTCCTTGATTTAATTTTGGATATATTTGGGGTGGCCAGAAAAAAATAAGAAGTGAACAGTGTTTGTCAAACAAACTTAGAAATTTCTTTTTTTTATCCTTTGGAGAAAAATAAAAAATAATCCATTCCAACACAGTCCCCAGTTTGCAACCACCAAACCATCGGACTGTTTGCATTATTCAGTATATAGTAATAAAAGTGATATATCATTTCACAAATAGCATCCTCTTCCTAATGCATTTGTTTTATTTAGCTAACAGGGCAGCAAATATATGTGCTACAGTATGTGTGTGTGCGTCTGTCAGTTTCCACATCATTTTGATTTCTAGTGGCCTTGTGTTAGCCGTGTCTCATTTTAGAGTCAATTACAGGAATGTCTCAGAGCTGGCAGGAAGGGCCAAGTTTCGCTATACTGTTGCTGTACAGAAAACACTGGACTGGCTTACTTAACCCTGCTGACCTCTGGGGTGCTGAGCCCCTCAAGTTCTGGCTGAATAATCAATACTAGAGAGTGAGAGAAAAGAAAGGGATATAAACAGTAGTGAGAGAGAGAGAGAGAGAGAGAGAGAGTTAAACACTTCAATTTTGTGCACATGTGTGCATGTTTATAAACCTGTACATGTATGTGTGTATGTGACGTTTAACATCTGGGCCAGTTCTGACAGATTACATTAGCCTTGAGGGCCAACAAGCTCTGCTGAGCTGTGCTCCTTATGGTACATTGAGAACGGATGAAAATTAATTCCCAGCAAACTCCTCATATTAACTAGTCTTACTTCAGCAACCATACTAAATGAGCTGAATAAATATGTCTAGGAAAGTAAACTGTAATGTGACAAAACACTTATTAGACTGACAGTCAAGGTGCTTCAAATTATTTTTTGTAGCTGAACAAGAACTGCAAATAAAAGCAATTTTTTAAACAGCATATCTATAAGCAATTTAGCCTCATTTCAGTTTTAAGGCTTGTTTCAGATCGTGTATTTTAGTCAGAATTATTGTGTTAGCTTTCTATTTGACGTGCACAAGCGTGCTCTCGTTCAGTGAAGTTTAACGGACTCGCTGTCAGGCGTCATTCAAGTTTTAAGTACTATTTCTCACACCACGTATTAATCGAGTGCTGCAGGGATGGCATATCTTTACAGGCCAAAATTCAGAAACGTGTTAACATTTTAGCATTTTTGGTTCCATCATCCTAAAGTCAATGGGTTTTTGGATAAATGCCTGAAATAAGGTCTTTGCTTAACAAAAGCTCAAGATATTTTCACTTTTTATTCGATGACTTATAATACATAAGTAATTCCCCTTGTGATTTTTTAAGCTCTAAAAGTGGCTTGTGCTTTTGCAAATTATTCAAACTCAAACTTTCAGGGACAATGTTTTTAAATAAAGACTGATAAAGTTGTTGGAAAAATTGACGATGAACAAAACTTACTTTTGTTGGTCACAGAGCTTATTTTCTGCAACAATCCAAAAGGCATTTGCAAAATTTGATTGGGTTTTCCTGAGGCAGGAACTGTGATGCTAACTTCTGAGTTGGCATACAAAAATATTTAATTACTGCAGCACTTTGTTTTAGTCAGAAATATTGTGCTCCCTTTCTGTGCACTCCATTTGTTTGACACGCATGCATTCAATCAGACTTGCACTTGCTTGGTTAAGTCTGTGACGTTTCCTGTCATTTCTAACATTTACGTATATGGAAGCGCACACATCTGTCAAAGCACCTAAAAGGGCAAGTCGTGTTACTTTACACTTGTGAGATTGGTTGAAGCATTTATATGAAAGCGTTCTCATGTTTTTGAACATTTTGCATCATGCACATTTCCCACAGCAGCCCAATCTGTGACCTCTATTATTTACGTGTTTTGTCCATAGAAATGCATTTTTCTACAGTACTGTAAAATGACGGCACTAGCAGATGCCGCACAGTGTGCAGACCAACTAACTAATAATGAAATTTGTTCTTGATTATTTATAATCAATCAATCTGTCTAACAAGGCTGTATGAAGAACTGATCCTGAAAAAAATCTGTTCCAATGCAGTTTTGATTCATTATAGGCAGGTTCCTTGTTTGACCTAGAGGAGAATTTGTTATATGAACATAGGAGTTCAGGCACTCATTTACTTCATATTGATGTTCTGACCCTTCTTGATTGCTTAGCTGGCACTGTGACTGATGGAAGCATGCAGATGCATCTGGGAAAAGCTCGCCTCACTTTCCCTCCCTGTGTTCTGCGTCCGGGTCAGAGCTGGATTAAATTTATCTCAGTCCCTGGCCTGAGCACTGCTCCTTGGCATGGAGTCCCCCAGCTACGCCAACACATAAACATATCGGACAGCTATTTAAATTTCCCTCTCTCGCTCCGTTCCTCTCACTCTGAGATGGAAGGCAGCAGATTGAATTGAGAGAGTGTGTCGGGTGATATATTCAGGTGTTTATGCATCTGTGAAATTTTATGAGACGAGCTCTTCGTCCTCGACCTTGCTCTGAGTCAGAACTCTCGTTGGTTTCTTAGCCTGTTGTTTTATGTATTGATTTCAGCTCGAAAGATTCATTCCCCCCGTTCTGTCACACCGAACCCATCACATCTGTGTAATATAGAGCTTTATAATACCAGAGTAGACGAATGCAAATGTACCCCCATCAGGGCTCTAGACTAACTTTTTGCACTGGTTGCACTGGTGCGCGTAACTTTTTTTCTTAGGTGCACCAGCACAAAAGTTAGGTGCACCCAAATTTTCGACCGCATCGCATTTAACACCGCAGTTTTACAAGTTCTAGTCTTACCTGTGAGGCATACAGTGGAAAGGCACAATGTGGTCACCTGCCTCTTGCTGCAGAAGGGCTATGACACCCCCTTTGCTGCCCAAATTAACAGCAGCACCATCAGCACCCAGAGCTCTAGAGCCCTGCCCATTATATTCTTATTACAGCCACCCAGGCAGAGAGAACAGGACGTACATCACCTTGTCTCACCTGGACCTGCAATGAGAGAGATAGGCACACCAATTCCAATCAGGGAAAGTGTCAAAGGAGGAAAACAGCCTGGCGCTGAGGTACCAGACACCCTCTTTCCTGACTCTGCCAGTGATGGAGTCACCTTGCTTCAGGTGCTCGGGGTGAGCCTTTGTTTCCCTGGGCGCCTTGCCAATAATCAGGACAAAAGAGCCCAAACCTCAGAGGCACTGTACTTCCAAACTCCCCAAACCGCAAAGACGTAGAGTCCTCACGCCCAGAGATACTATTAAACATCTCTACTAGAACAAGCTGAACTGTTCAATTCTTTCGGGGTGTTGTTTGTTTCAATTGTATCGAAGAGTTCAAGGTCGGCTGATTAACATAACCCTGTTAGCCTCAATTAACAGCCATTCAAAATTGGTATCCTTTTAAATACAATATGAAATGCAAAACTGACTGTATATGGTTTCTTAATAAACATTCCTGGTCTTATCGTGTAGGTGTCATAAGTGCTTATAATTCCAATGAAAAAAGAAACATGTTTGTTTTCAGAATCTTTCTTCAAAATTTAATAGCATATTCAAGGTTGTATGAATAGATGAAAAAATATTAATCAGTCAGGGATGTGTAATGTGGGGTTTGGGTTTTGTTTTTGTTTCATGTTCATGTCCATGTCTTTTATTTTGTAATTGTTTCCTGATGTTAGTGTCATGCTTCCCTTGCCTCATGTCTCTCTGCCTTGTGTATGTGTCATGTTCTGATTGGTTGTTTTAGTCATGTGTCTTGTTTCCCATTGGTTTGTTCTTGTCATGTGACCCTCTTGTTTCCTATAAGTAGCCATCATGTTGCCATTGTCTGTCGTCGTGTATTGAAGTTGTAACCCGCTGTCGGTGAGTCTAGTCTGTTTGTGCCTCGTCAAATCTGTTCATGCCTAGTCAAGTCTGTTCATGCCTCGTCAAGTCAAGTCAAGTCAAGTCAAGTCTGTGTATCTAGTCTTCGTTTATTGTTTGGATGTTTGAATAAAACTGCACTTGGGTTCTCACTACGCTCGCCTTCAGTGGACTGACTCGTTACAGGATGTTGTGTAAAACAAAAACTGAGTGGGCATTTATAGTTTAATTTATAGTAAAATTATGCACCCCTCAAACTGAAATGGCAAAAAAGAAGTAGTCTTTATAATTAGTCATCAATACAGTTTAGGTTTGTAAAATAGTTTACTGTATGTTTAACATTTTAGTAAAATAATTAAAATATCATAAATAATAACAACTGAATTTATATATCTGATGTATCTGAATTTAAATGGGAGAGATTAATAGTTTAATAAAATGTGTAAAAGCTTTTGTTAAACTATTCACAAAATATCACAGTAGTCGGTAATAATCTGAATACATTTGGGGGGGAAATAATTATAAACTATATAACTATGAATATAAAAATACTATAATAAAAAAAGGTTTGTAAATACGTTTTTGCACTACAAAAGAAATATATTGCTGTGTTTATCCTCCACTACATTCCCTGCAATCAATAATACTATAAGACATTTTTCATAATGCAATCAAATTCTCATAGATAACAACAAGTCTTGTTTTGAATATGGAAATACATTGAACTGTGTCATTGCATATGCCGTGTGTTGCCTTTATGATAAAAACGAAAAGAAAAAGTACAGCCAGGATGTACAAAACACATTAACAAAGATCCACTAGTGGCCAGTGATATATAGCAGAGTAAACTGGTCCAGATAAAAAAATTAGGCCTAACAAAGTGAAATGTCATGAGACTACCATTAAAATAGGACAGTAGTGGAAAGAAAAGTTTTTTAAAAATCTAGGACAAATATAAAACCCAAATAGCACCATTTTAACAGACAGACCTTGAAAATATATGCAAAGGAAACACATACACAGTGGGCAGTATTTTAACTGAAGGTTATGAGTTAGTGCTGCTGGGGCCCCATAGAGCAGAGACCACAGAGGCAGACACTCCTCTATGCACCTAAAGGACATTTAGAGGTTTGCAGTGGGACATTGTGCGGATCTGTCAGCTAAATGCTCTATTAGTGCAGCCCAGGCCTGGCATCTGCAGCTACAGATGGCTGTAAAGGGCTAGTGAGATGGAGTGGAAAGGAGATGCCTTCACTGAGTGCTTTCAATCATGTTGTGGTTTGGCTGGAGGAGTACTCATGGCAAAGCAACAGCTTTGACTGCACATTCAAAAGGCAAGAACATGAAAGCGAAAAAAAAGACCTTCAGACTTTGTATGCAGGAGTATCCAGATCCTTCAAACTTCAAATGAACTGCTGTGCGACTGCCAAGTTTAAATTGACTTTACAGGAGCACCAGTCTCACCAAAATCACACCTTGGAATTTGTTCGGTGCAAATCCCAGCGGTAGCACCAGAGATTTTCAACAGTAATCTAATAAATCGATTTAGTTTTAATGGGAATGCAGTAATTTCATTATAAGTGAAATCTCAGAGAGAAAGAGAGACAGACAGCAGGAGCATGAGGAGACAGAAAATCATTTTTTCCATGATGACTGAGTGCTATTAAAAATGTTCTTTTTCACTGTGTGTTAAAAAAATTATTAGTCTATGCATATATTCTCTGTGCATGCAGAATCTCAGGGGTTTAGGAATTTATTTTTAAATCATTTTCCAAAAGCAATTATGCATTTTCTGTAATATGGGGATTTGCAGTGGAAAGCCAAATTCACAATCTAAGTCCCTGTGAACCTTTTAAAGGAGCTTTTTTAGTACCTTTAGCCGCTTTAATATTTGATATATTATGATTTCAAATCAGAACAAACATCTTTAACCGATTCTTTTTGCACATTTTGTGTTGCTCTATATAAGAATTTCTATGCCCAGTTTTTAATGTTTTTAAAAGAAGTCTCTCCCCAAGGCTCACTAGGTTGCATTTGTTTGAAATTTTTTTTTTTTTTAAATGACTGTTTTGTATTTTAATATAGTTTAAAATGTAATGTTATTTCTGTAATGGAAAATCTTTTTTTTAATTGTTTTTATTGAGAAATCATTCTAATCTGCTGATTTGGTGCTCAAGAAACGTTTATTTTTAATATCAGTTGATCTGTTTAATATTTTTGTGATAACAGTTAGTCATTTTTTCAGGATTTTTGAAATGAACAGAGAACAGCATTTATTTCAAATAGCACCCTTGCTGAATAAATTTAGTAATATCTTTCATTATGAATCATCAATTAAAGGGAAAAAATTACGTTTATCATTGGCTCACCGTCAAAACCTCTTTCTTTCTTCTGTGGAACATAAAAGAAAATATTTTTAAAAATGTATTTTTTTTTAAAAATGGAGTTCACTGCTCTTTTGAACTCCACTGACTTTCATTGTATGAGCAAAAACAGTTGAAACATTCTTCAAAATATCTTCTTTTGTGCTGTACCCTATGTTCCAAAACAAGTGTGATGTAACAAAGCCCACAGCACTACACTGTCGCTTTATAATTCAGCGCAGGAACAGAACCTGTTTAGTTTCCCAATTTATGCTTCATGGCCACTGAATTTTAAAAGTTTTAAAAGCATCTACACCGAAAAATTGATGTGAATGAGAGGGTTCCACTTATGAATGGAATCGTAACTTATTCATGGGCAATAATCAGTGACGGCGCTACACCGGGGCTAGGGGTGGCTATAGCCCCGTCAGAATTTTTAATAGCCCCGGTTTAGCCCCATTTCTTTATGAAGTAACTCTGACGTCATCAATATCATTTATTTTCTTAGCACCCCCACATATTGGTCTAGCCCCCCTTTAGCACCGGTAGAGAAAAAATTCTGGCGCCGTGCCTGGCAATAATAGGAATAGCAATACAAGCACAGGCTTTCTCATGTGTAAATCCTATTTGCTCAGTACATTATTTTAAAAAACAGTTATTTCTGCACCAGTTCTCCTCTCGCAGACCAGTGAAAATGACTAAATCTCCATCAGTTACATCCTTGTGCTCTTTGTGAATTTACGTTTGATTGCATCAGCTTTCTCTTTGCAGAGCTGTTAACTCCTGCTGAGTGCCCCTCTCTCATTCATCTGTGGAAACGGGCTTGATGAAAATCTTTGCCAACCAACCGACAACCACAAACAGCAAATATCCAGCTCTAATTTGGATTGTATTGGATCTGTAGAGGAGGGAAAAGGGTTTGAAGTCTTCCCTCCCCCGGGTGTTAACCTTCTTCCCCCTTTGCTCTGTTTGTTGTCCTCCCACACGCTCCACCTGATCGCGGGAAAACTCTCATCGCACCTGCTGATGGTTCACGATTGCCAATTAACGTAGATGTCAAGATGTCAATCTCACTTGACTTCCACTGAGCTACAGCGTTCCCAAACCCTTACTGCAAGAGCAGAGCAAAATGGAGAGGAAAAAGCGAAAGAGAAAGACAAGGAGGATCAAAGGCAATTATTCTAAATGCCTTTTCCCAGTGTCAAAGGCTCCCCTGCATAATTCAATCGCTCTGTACAGTGCACGAGGGAGAGGTGGTCAAAGTAGACTTTATGATTGTATTACTTAACAGATAATGAAGTTGTCCTGGATGGAACTACTTCACGGCTGTCTGTCAGAGCGGCCCTGTGAGCTTATAACGTCTTTAAAAGGTTTACCTCGGTGAAACTGAACGGCCCTATTGGATGAACAGTTTTGAGAAAGACGGCACTTCTAACATAATATAGTTCATGTATTACAATGCAGGTAAGACACATCCCTAAGGGGCCTGTGAGTGAATTTAGCACACCTTCGACAGGGAAAATGTCGCCTTTTAATAAAACTGGAGCACATCAAAGCAATAACTTTAAAGGGGTCATATGATGCGATTTCAATTTTTCCTTTCTCTTTGAAGTGTTACAAGCTCTTGGTGCATAAGGAAGATCTGTAAAGTTGCAAAGACTAAAGTCTCAAATCCAAAGAGATATTCTTTATAAAAGTTAAGAGTCAACCACGCCTACCTAAAACGGCTCGTTCTAACATGCCCCCACATGTCTACGTCACGATGTGGGAAGATTTGCATAACGCCGCCCAAATGTTCACGCAAAGAAAGAAGGCGTAACTTTTATTCTCGCTGTAGTATTGCTGCTGCCGCCGCCGCCATGTCGTGAAGACGCGTGTGTGTTTGTGTTCTATGTGTTTCGTTGTGAAAGCGAAACTACTTTGTTTGGCCTTCCAAAAGAGGACGATATTTGCTTCGTCATGCGTTCAGTTCTGACTCACAGACTGTAAGTACGTTTTCATTTTAAGGATTTTTGCCACTGACGATTCAAACGCATCGACTTTACCTAAAGTTAGTGCATCTGAAAACATCTCACAAACCCTGTACTGCTGCTACAATACAAGGTCATCCAATAGATGCTTTGGGACCTAACATTATGTCTGTATTTCACTAGCCACAAATCGAACAAACTTCCATTACAGCCGATTTTGAGGGTAACATTTTACAAGTAGAGTGAATGGAGGTGAAGAGCATTTAAAAAAAATTTTCGTTATCTTCTGTATAATGATAGTGTAGGTCTTTAACTATTAAAAAAAAAGTCATAAAATGATTTAATGTTTTATTGTTATGTTTACACCATATTATCTTTTTCCAAGTTATGCAAGTTATGATACATGCAATTAAAAACATCTCCATGCACCATGGTGGGAAAAACTGAGGTATATATTTGAGGTTCAAAACGTAGGATTTTAACTATATGTAGTGTGTGTTGTAGTATGAGAGAATTATGGGTATTGTAATTCTGGTGAGTGTGTGTCATGCTTATCAGTCGGTATGTTGACATGCATTTTAAAAGTTTGATTTCAGTTAGACTAAATAATACTGTATATGTTTTTAAAATGTAATGTCTAAATGAAGTCATACCTTTTAAGTATAGCCTATACTGTATATCATATCATCAAACTACACTGTAAATAAATCAAAGATTATTGGAGCACAGAAAGACAGCATTTCAGCTTTCAAAAAAAGCCTGGTGAGTCAAAGCAATGCAAACTAATTCATTACTTTACATAAAATAGTTACAATGTAATGTAATTAGCTACTAATTAGTTACTTATTATAATGAGAAATGCAACATTGTAACACATTCCAAATGATGATTACAACTATACCTGGGTCTTGCATATTGTCCCTCAGTAAAGTAGAACTTACTGTTGTTTTTCTACAGGAGAAGGATTAGATGTGGATTAAATGAGAATTTGCATTTGGGTGGAATGTAGAAACGATATTTCCGGCTCTCCAGTAATTATTATAATTCTTATTTTACCATTGAACACCCTTCATTGAGCAGAGCGTTATTAGGAGTTATTAGGATGTCACAACATAATTTCACTAAATTAACTAAAAAATTATTTTTCCAACCATTAACTTTTAAGCACAGTCCGGCCTGGATAAATGCATACTTTTGTCTTTTACTTATTAAATGTTCAATTAACCTTTGAGCCTGGGGAGGTGATAACGAGCTTGGAGTGCTGAGCAGCAGGACTGTAAGGCATTTTAATCAACTCGTTAACCTGATGTCTCCATCTGTGATCTTCATGGTAATGCTAGCATCTTAAATGGAGACAAAGGACACGCACACACGGTCACACAGGTATGCACTGAGGACATTTATAATACCGGGAGAAAGTCCGTTGCAAGTATGCAATTCAAAATCTGACATCTTTGCTTATGGGTGCTCTCCAGCACTCATAATAAAACCATGTTCTAAGAACATTTTGGTAATGTTCCTATTAAGGTATAAAAACATTTATTTTGTTATGTGAACGTTAAGGGAAGATTCCATTTTATAAATTTGCAAACATTTATGGGAATGTTACTTTTGAATATTCTTAGAACCTTCTGAAATGAGTAGTAACATAAAAAAAAAACTTTTTAAAAAGTAGCAATACATACAAAGTATAAAATAGTTGATTATTTGTGGGTTCTTTGGGTTGGCCATCAATGGAAAAAAGATGCTATTTGTAGAACTAGATTGTGTAATTACGGTTCCTACCAGCAGGGGCTAACTGGGCCAAACCTTGACCCCTCTGAATGCACACAGACACATACACACACAAACGGATGGGTAAACAGCTGAATCATATTTGGTCTGCAGCAATAAAATCTTCCTTGTGCTGTATCAACAGACCTGCAAAGTCAAGGGTGTCACCAGCAAGACTAATACGTGACTCTAAAATATAGTCTAGTCAGCAATGAGCTGATGGAGAGAAGCGGACTTGATGCATTGCACACAGTTGCGAAGCAATGGTCCTTGGGGAAAAGCCTGATATAGTTCATCATTTAACTGAGTGAAAGGTTTCTAGGCTGTCTTGGATGCTCGCTATTAAAGGAAAATGAAAGGGATAATTTGTTCAAAAAATAATTTGTCATCATGTACTTGTTCCAAACTTGTATGACTTTTTTCTTGGGTGAAACAAAAAATATATTAAAAAATAAATAAATAAATAAAAGATATTTTGCAGAATGTCCAAGCTGCTCTTTTTCAATATAATGAAAGTGGACAGAGATTACAGCTGTTCTCCCTGGTTTTCAAAAAGTGCACAAAGTTATGTTGACCACGGCTGCATTTATGTATTTAGCATAAAACTGTATATTGTGAAATATTTGTACAATTTGAATTAACTATTTTATTTGAATATATCAATATGAATGTAGAAAACAGTTGTGCTGCTTCATATTTTTGTGGAAACCATGATAGACTTCCATTGAAAAGTATGGAGTGAGATTTAAAAAAAAAAGAGAAATTAATACTTTTAATTCTTTTGCATTAACAGTAAAGACATTCATAATGTTACAAAAGATTTCTATTTCAAATACACTGAACTTTCTGTTCATCAGAGAATCCTGAAAAATGTATCACGGTTTGCAAAAAAAAATGAAGCAGTTTTCAATTTCTCAACTGGTTGCTTGAAACATTCTTTTAAATTAATTCTTTTGTGTTCCACAGAAGAAAAGAAAGTCCTACCGGAACAATATGAAGGTGAGTAAATGGTGACATAATTTTCATTTTTGGGTGAACTATCCCTTTAAGAGCCCTGCAAAATAAAAAATAAAAATAAAAAATCCCCCGATAGTAAAGCATCTACAATACCATAATGAAAGGAGTTAATGCTGTCTGTGTCCTGGATTTTAATCAGGCATGTGAAGAGTTACACTGACCTCCCATGCACTTCCCATGCTTTGAAATGAACTCCGCTGAACACCCGCTCGTATGCATGTCTAATGCTCCAGTTTTGTATTCACAGCCCATTGCTTATTTCCCCCCCATTACTTTGCATGTCAGAAGCAGTTTGGTACTGGTGTTTAGTACAGGTTTGCGAAAGGCTAAATTTACCCGGGCTGCTCGCTGAATGAGGAAGCGGAGGGATTTCACCTTGATAGGTATTTCGTTTCATCAGACAGGTTCGGCTGTAGCTTGACAGAGATGGATAATTATGGCATGCCTTAAGGGCACTACATAGGACTCACTTTCAGACTATATATGAAAGACATTCCAAGGCAGCATACTACATAATGCATTGATACTTCAGATACTGTAGACCTAACACCATCAAGAGACACCATGCAGCATTTGATGTTTACTACTCTTTCCATGTGGACAGCGTAGAACAGAGTGAAGGATTGTATTCATCAGGGATTTACTAATCAACAAGCTATTTTTTCCGTCTGCAGTTCCATCAAGTTTTAATATTCTCAGGTTGCTTGTTATTTGTTAGAGTCACTGGCGAGTGACTTGCCATATTTTTTTCCCCTTATGGCAAAATAGCACTTAAAAGACAGCTACGGACTGTGTGCAGCAAACAAATTATTCAATTTTCACGCCTCAGTTGTATTAAAACTGCAATTAACACCGGTATTCTTCCTATTCACCAGATAATTAAAATATGCAAAAACACTGCAGCATTGTCTGTATGGGCCCATTATACTTGCTTCCACACACAGAAGCAAAAAACACAAACCAGTCAAATTAATTTAGCAGCAAATATTAGATTAAACTGCTTACTGCACATACTGTGACAGCACGCTACGAATGTGAACCACTTCCTCATGGTTGCTGCAAAACACAAAATAACTATTTACATTCACTTTTATATAAATAATTTGTATTAAGCAAACCATTAGCATAAAGTAGCACTGCTTAATTTTTCTTGTAATGTGAACATCTTTGAAACAACAGAAATTCAATTTGGTCAGAGCTAAATTTTTGAGATTTTACAAGAAAATACTATTTCAGCTTTTCTACTTAAAATTTGAATGTGTTACTTTCCATTTCATTGCAATTATTTGTGAAATGTACTAGCAGTTTCTGAGAGAAAACGTAAGAAATTTTCAAAATACTAAATTTTATTCTTAGCAACATGATTTTGTGTGTCATTATTTTTTTTAATGTATTGATGCTAACTGAATACTATTTAGCAAAACCTCAACGATGTTAGCCATCTAGTTGCCATTGCCTACTATTTAATTCAGCAGAACTTGCAACAACATTATTTAATACATTGCAGAAAACCATATATTTTATGTTTAAAAGCCATAAAAACGTATGGCCATGGTCAACAATCTTAAGATGATACAGTGATACTGGTCAGCAATCAGGCCATCCTTCCAGTTTACCAACTTTCCTTTTTAAAGGTCAAGTCATGCATCACTAATGTCACCAATCAGAACCGCAAAACTAATTTACCATAAATAATTAAAAAATAACCCATTGGTGAAGTCAATGTTATGGTGTCAAACCCAGTTAGGCCGTTCAAAGAAGCACATTGCAATTCTATTTGATGCTACTGATGGCTCAGAAATGACACAATCATTATGGTTTTTGAAAACACAGAGAGGCATATGTGACCCTGGACCACAAAACCAGTCTTAAGTCGCTGGGGTATATTTGTAGCAATAGCCAAAAATACATTGTATGGGTCAAAATGATTGATTTTTCTTTTATGCCAAAAATCATTAGGATATTAAGTAAAGATCATGTTCCATGAAGATATTTTGTAAATTTCCTACCATAAATATATCAAAACTTAATTTTTGATTAGTAATATACATTGCTAAGAACTTCATTTGGACAAATTTAAAGGCGATTTTCTCAATATTTAGATTTTTTTTGCACCCTCAGATTCCAGATATTCAAATAGTTGCATCTCGGCCAAATATTGTCCTATCCTAACAAACCATACATCAATGGAAAACTTATTTATTCAGCAGATGATTATATAAATCTCAATTTTGAAAAATTGACACTTAAGACTGGTTTTGTGGTCCAGGGTCAGGTCAAAATTATCGATTTTTCTTTTATGCCAAAAATCGTTAGGATATTAAGTAAAGATCATGTTCCATGAAGATATTTTGTAAATTTCCTACTGTAAATATATTAAAACTTAATTTTTGATTAGTAACATGCAATGCTAAGAACTTAATTTGAACCACTTTAAAGGCGATTTTCTCAGTATTTAGATTTTTTGGCACCCTCAGATTCCAGATTTTCAAATAGTTGTATCTCGGCCAACAAACCATACACCAATTCAAATTATGTATAAATATCAATTTCGAAAAATTGACCCTTATGACTGGTTTTGTGGTCCAGGGTCACATATATGAGACATATTGGAAATAATTCTATACAATCTCCTCTACTAGTGTTAGACTATATGGTTGTGAACTCTCAGTTTGGTGTGATTGATATTTTGCGTTCACCTAGCCTTTTATAAAGATCAGAAGAAATTAAGGAGAATTATTTGAACAGCACTTTAGAGATTAAGGGAAACCTCATGCTGGCCTTTAGATGTAATGACACTGCTGTCGTCACTCCAGATTGACTTCATTTTGCTAATCATTCCTGTGGTTAATGAGGCCGTGACATCTGATTGGAGGTTGACCTTTGTGCTGAAATATAATTCGACATGCATGGATGTATGTAAGTTTCCATTCAGGGGAGTCGTAAACTTGTTCTTGCTTGTATATTACTCACCATGAATCTAATTTTATGGGAGTCTTTATTGGTAATATCTTTCGCAGCTAATGTAATCTATGGCATGCTAATGTGCAAAACTTGCGAAGATGAATAACTTTGCAGTACTGCAGATCTGTAGTGTAGAATTAGGGGATTCAAATGTATTTTTCTGCAAATCGGCAATGTCTCGGTTTTAGCGGTCATGCTATCTGTCTTTTAATATGGCTGGCGCTGAACCACGCTTTTGTGTAAACTTAATTGTGTGTTAAACTTTTGCCCACTGTGTACACTATAACAGATCTCAGTGCACGGCATACACAGATAGTGTCAAGCCAATTTGTAGAAAGTGTCAAGACACTTCCCCTTTTGCACAGATTTATGGAGCACAATAGTTGATCTACCCAGAGGACTTCACACTGAATGGATGACTAGCCTAATGCTGTGCAATACCAAACACAGAGGACAGATTGCAGCCTAATGGCAAACATGAGAGCTAATGCCAATCATCATCCTTCTAGGACAGAGAATAGAATAATCTCCCCAGGATTCACAAATACTACTGACGGATACTGAGGTTGCCATATGTAGGCTACTCTGTCATGCAGTACCAAGGCCTAGATTATGCAATGGAGCCAAAGATGATAAATGTAACGGCAAAAGTGCATTAAAACCATCTTGCTGCCTCTGTGCCCAGTCAGTTAATGACTAAACAAGCAACATTTTGTGTATGAAAACTGGTTTCAGGCTTCCGGGGCTCCAGAACATCAAGAAAGATTTAGAGATGATTACGATTCTTATTTCTCAGTAGAAACTGAGTGTTGAAAAAATGCACTATATTGCATAATATCAAAAACAGCAAAGGATGCAAAAAGGAAACTATGCTGCCTTCAAAACTGGCCAAGTGAAATCAACTGGAAATCTAAATTTTGAATTTAAATTATAATTGCCTTTTAAATTCCAGTTAAATTCCTAAATTTGAATTGAAAATTGCCGTTCAAATTTAAGTGTTAACATGAATTGTAATTGAAAGAAGATTAAAATTATTTCTGATGGATCATGTAACAATGAAGACTGGAGTAATGGCTGCTAAAATTCAAGTTTCTGTTAATTGAATTAAATAAATGCAGCCTTGATTTATAAGAGACTTATTTCAAAAACACTGTATTCTTCTGCCTACTTAATAAACTTTTAGCCACAAAAAGCAAAAGTGACACATCTCCACTTTCACAAAACTTTTAAAATAGCCTATTAACCAATATGACAAACTTTCAACACCAGCAAATTGTGTTATTTTCTCCATATTTGCTTATTTTCCATAATTATACAGCAGCTGAGGTTTTTCATAGCAAAATTTTAAGACTAAACCAATATTTTCACCAAAAAAAAAAGCTAGCTAGATGCTCTTGGCCCTTCGACAATTCAACCACCTTCTTTGCTGTAAATTGCCGAGCAGTTGTGTGCCAATTACAGCTTCGTGAGTATTTTCCACCCTCAGTTTTTCAAAGAACCCACACAGTGTATTTGATGCACTGCATTGTGGTTTGAGACCCAAAGACCATGTTCATGAATGACCTTAAACCGGCCCCTAAAAATATCTCTTTGTGTTTTGCCGCCTCTGAATTAAAAAATACACAATCAAACATAAGCTGATTAAGTATCTTACATGGATTAAAAAACAAAAGCTAAACGAAGAAACAGTCGCCATTCAGATTTATGCCCTACCTGGTGTGTCCCCAAAAGGTTTCGGTGGTTTGGCAGTCACTCTGGAGTTGCTTGGCTGTGTGGTGCTGTGCCTCTTAGGATGCGCGGTTGTAATCACCGCATACGTCCTTTGGGGGCTGCGTATGGTAGTGCTAGTTACGGTAACTGTGGTGGTGGAAGGGGCTAAAGAGGTGACGGTGGCATTCGGGGTCACTTTCGCCTCCTCCTCATGCCCCTCGTCAGCCCCTGTAGGGCCCCAGTCAATAAATCCTGCCACTGTGGTGGTTCTCCCCTCCAGGGAGTCATAGCCGTCCCCTTTCAGCTGCCTCCGTGAGCGAGATAAATGCAGATTTAAATCAGATTTACTCCCCTCTGGTAATGCAACCGACTTCCCTTTGTCAGAGGGGCACTCCGCGCAAAGTTGTCGTTTTTGGAGTGACCTGCGGTTTTTCCGCCCCCACAGTTTGGCGCCCCCCAGCTCCCCGTGATTGCCTAGTGATGGCAAGGGAGGGGGAATGCCACGATGCAAGACACCCAGAGTCCTCAAGTGCTGGCCGGTAAGCGTGTCCCGAGTGGGCAGAGGGTGCGGCTGCCAGCGGGGCACTGATCTGGGCAGTAGTTTGAGGGTGAGTCCTTGGCCTGCTTGTGCACACAGAGACAGATCCATTGTGAGATGGACAAGGATGAAGAGGATCCACATTCTACATCCCAGCATTCCTCCAGGTCTCCAAGCAACCATGGAACTGAAAAGCAGAGAAAGAGAAAGAGGGAAATTAGCCGCATTGGAGAATCTTAATCAGTGCGTCTTTTATACATCACAGAGAGAGTATGCAGGCTCGGCAAAATTTACACAACTTCTTTACCTTAAAGACTGTCTTATTAAATCTTTCAAGGACTGACTACAGTAGATTGGGCTTTACCGCAGTCTTGTAATGTCCTTATTTCCAACACCATTTTCCAGTCTAGCGATTTTCGCTCTAGGCTTCGTTCTGCTCTGTGACTCACTAAGTTCTCATAAATTGAACTCCAATATTAATTAGATGTGTGATTCCCCTTTAACAGCTAGATGCTAAACGCACACTTCAATGTTGTTTTCAAAGACATTTACTTTCAAAGTCTTAGCCCGCACTCTTCAATTACTTTGCTTTGTAAACAAACGTTCCACTGGCTGAATTGGTCTCATGGCGCTAGCAACGTAAAAATCATAGGTTTGCACGCTCTAATAAAACGTATTGCTTGAATGCACTGCATACTGCTTTGGATAAAAGTGTGCCAAATGTCTGTTATTTATTGGTATCTCATAAAATTTGAGTCTGCAAGTGATACAATGTTGGGCTACAGATAAAATACAAGCGCAACTATAAAGTGTATAAAAAATAATTAGATGTATAAAAACTCATTTATATTATATTGTGAAAATTTTCTGAAATTACGTAAAAAGTCCAAATTCAAATTGAATTTTATTCAAACGTAATATATAAAACTACCCATAAACTATATCCAGATATTTTGTTCCTACATGTTACCTTCCTTTTTGTCTTTTGAAAGCAGAATGAAATACAGTAGTCAACATTTGAAGTGGATCAAAAAAGTTAATCAAAGTTGTCCTAAAACAAGAACGCATTTTGGTTTTAGGTTTTAGGACAACTTTGATGAAAGGTTTTGATCCACTTCAAATGTTGAGTAATGAAGTATGATCAAATTTGGTGGTTTAAATAATAATAATAATAATAATAATAATAATAATAATAATAATAATAATAATAATAAATAATATCACATTTCATTATTATGACAGCCCTAAAAAAGCATTTTGTACAATTTTTTTCATATACACCCTAACACCCCCTTGTGGTCCCCTGGGGGTCCCAGAAACCACTTTGAAGACCTCTAGTGAAATAACAAACTCCTCAAACCACAAAATGTCCAACTTCCACTGTGATGGCTTCTTTTAGCTGAACTACTTCTTGAGGGGTGCTGTTTTTTCAATTCCAGAACCTCAAACACATTGAAATGAGCTGTCACACTCATATCTAGAAGCCAAGAATCTGTATTGATCCAGACAGAAAGAGAGTTCATCAAGGCATATCTGTAATCTTTTCTGTCCTTTGATAATATTGGTCACGGTCAAAGGCTAATTTAGAGGGATTAAAGAGCCCACACATGGCCACACATACTATCAATGGCCTTTCTGTTGCTGTGAGTTTAAAGATGACAATTTTATAGTTATCTGACCCACTGGTGAACCGTCATGTCTGAAGTCCAACACAAAGTAAAATATGAGTCATACTTGAAAATTATATACTAAAACGGTTTATAAAGCCACGAATTGAAAAGAATATAGATTCCCTTTTAATCTAAAGAGCACTTTCCATTTACCTATACTTAAGAGCTTGTTCGATATGCTGCTTCATCTGTTCACGAATAAGATGGATTCCTCAAGCACACTACGAGAGGGCCCTTGCTCTCCATTTTCCCCTCTTCTAGCCTCTCTTTACATTTCTCTCTCACTTTCCATTCGGGTAAAAAAAAACATATTTGTGGGATCTAGTCTGACTGAACTGGGTCAGGACCTTGGGTTGGCCACTCATCTGAGAGATTTTACCTCACTAATAAGGTCCTTCAATCCCATTGGGCTGGGCCCCGGGGGGCCTGACTCACACTCCCTGTGCTAATGTGTTCCATTAGAAAGTAATTTCTGTCAGGAACATCATTGTATTTACTTAAGGAGACGTATCGGAACCGATGTTGTGCTATTAATGATCACCCGTCCTCTGGCTTTTGATGAAATTAGGTGGCTACATTGTGAATTCAAGGAGGCTGCTGTGATACTAATGAGGGCTAAATTAAGGGTCACGCAAGACAGGGTGTGAATGAGAGTGAGAAACATTGAGGACAGCTTTGCATGAACAACCCCTCCCTGCTCTTTACTTATAACGCATCAGCTACGATTCGGGTCACTTCAGCATGATGCAACCCATTTAGATTCTGCATTGTAATTCAACACGCCGCTCACAAAGCAAAGGTCTTGTTTATATTTAGATTTTTAAAGTAACCAATTTGAATTCACAGACTACAAACAGACATTTTCAGGGTTCAAAATGAGCTTTTTTGCCACTCAAGCCAATTAAGATGACATAGGCAAACCTCTTCCAATTACTTGCCATTCATATGAATATTCTCTAAATTTGTGGTGACATTTCAGCAACTTGTGACTGATTTCATTGTATCATGAATATAAACATATCCTGTCTTACAGTTCAACCCAAGTAATGTTAAAGTTCTAAATGAAGATACCGGCCAACTGGCGAATTATTGTTTTGTTTATTCAACGAATTTGCATTCTGCACATGTTTGCGAGACACTGAAAATTAGTAAATATATTTAAAACACATAAAAATAAATAAATAAATGCAATAAATTAAAACTACAAGGGGCAGAGACAGGAATAAAGTAGATGAATAAAGAAGATTTTCCTTTTGAATATTCATTAGGCTAATGTTCACTGTGTTTGCAAGCTTGCATAAGATTTGTGCATAGTTGCTTAGATTTAACAGCAGCACAAATATAGACTCAGTGGGAATATATCATTTCTTTTCTCATCCATATTCATGATAATGGGAGGAAATACAAATATTTTTATTTAATAAATGAAAGCGCTAAAAGAACGTGTTTCCTGACACAAGCAAGTTAAAAGAAGCAGCTCGGGAGTTCCTAAAAAGTTAAATGGAAAATATGCTATCTGAAAAAGCCTGAAAGAAAATGATAAGACCATCTCCTTTTCCCATCTCGCTCATATCCGCTTTGTTCAAAGTAAAGGGAATAACATTATAAACACCGACTGAACTGATCATGAGTTTCACCAAAGTCCTTTAAGACCATCTTCATAACACCCCAGACAGCTACTTCTAGTCGCATGCTGCAAAATACATGCTGCACACCTTTAGTGATATTAGCACTAAATTTTATTAGCACAAGTTTACAAGTTAAACTTTACTCACCATCAGGCCATCCAAGATGTAGATGAGTTTGTTTCTTCATCAAAACATATTTTGAGCAAATATTTAGCAAATTTTCATCCTTATGATCATATTCTCCAGCATGATTTGAAATGATCCAAAGAGCATCTTGAGCTCTAGAACATCTGACTGTCTGATCAATGTTAAACTTGATTAGCAACCAAGAAATAGTGCAGAATTTAAAATATTTCTGTTCCTTTTACACTGTAACATTGATATTTTTGATCCTAAAACTTTATCTTATTTTACAAGTCTAGATTAATTTTTCAGTCTCATATTTTCGACTCAGACTTTAGGACTGCAGGTTACGAAGGAATATCAAATAATAATGGTCTAAATACACATGCAAGCCCAGTATATATCCAGAGGGATTATGGTAAGCACTGTCCCAGGTTACTATTAATGAGATGGGAGGTTTTGGTAGATGAGCATATGGCTGGTGGAAAATTCAGGAACATCCAGTACTAGTTACTCGGCTGTCTTCACATCCGATGAGTGAATTTATTCACACAAGACAATCAAGTGACGTGATCTCGTTCCATTACGAATCCTCACACATACTCTCTAGACACAAGACGAAACTTGAGAAACCCGACCAGAATGGTTTCTGACGGCAAGCCAAATGCTCACTGACATATGACTCATGGGCCGATTTTTCAGCTGAATTACACTTCAGAGAAGTGTTGCAAATAAATATGGATTCCATGCCTGCATTTTGGATAAGCGGTCAGCTTATATCTGAGTCAGTCTGATCCTCTTACAGCCGACTGAATCCTTGGATCAGTCACTTGGTTTATCCTAAGCAGAGTGAAAATAATGAAAATGTAATTGAACAGGTAGAATTATCTGTATTTACAAATATTCCATACTAATCTATTTTATAAGATAACTAGCCTGTTGTAATTGTGAAATCAAAAGGGCTAACTTACTACCAATAAGATACCATAAGATATTGTGTATGTATAAAATACATAGGCTCATTAAAACATCCACCTATTGTCTTGCTTATTTTTTCAAAGGTAATTACGTTAATAATCGTAAGTATTTGTAAAATATACATTTTGTATGATGGTGAATGAATTACTCAAAAACAATCCCACAGCAACACTCTCATTTAGCTGTAAATTATGAAGAAATGGCTATTTAAATAGGCAAAATTATTTACAAATGAAATCCAGATGGGACTAATAAAAGTAAGGTCGTATGCACTCTATGTTTGACTGAATGTAATTATTATTAAACCTTGCATAAAGCATAAAATATAGGCAGAGAGTGTTTCTCACTCCAAATATACATTAAAAAGTGAATATCAATACTAATTAGACCACACTGTAAAACATACCGTCACTGAACACAACTGCCCTTGTCTTTCATATATGGTTCATAAATGAACTGGAAGGATTTCACATTTCATATTTAGAGACTAGCAGTAATGAACAGGCAGCTGTCGTCCTCGCATTGGCCCGTTAGCACAAGAGCGTATAAGAGCACTGCATCAGAATATGCTTCCTGCTGGATCACTGGGATGTAAATGGCTGTTTCACATGCTCTGATCTATATGCTACTGTGTGTGTGTGTGTGTGTGTGTGTGTGTGTGTGAGTGAGTGTGTGTTTGTGTGTGTTGTGACTGTGGGGGAGATATCTCCAACAGCCTTGCACTGACATTTCATATCCCTGCCACAGTGATGACAGAACATGACTCCCTCTTCACACATACGCCCTCTCAGCACAAATACACACACACACACGCATAGACACATACAATGCCTCAGAGAGAGAGAGAGAGAGAGAGAGAGAGAAAGACAACTAAAAGACAAAAGGCTTGTAATGATAAAATTTCAGAATGCCAAACTATACCAGTGAAATTTCACAACTCTCAATAACACAGCAAAAATTAAATGCTATTGAATAATAATAATAATAATAATAATCCATCATTTAATGAATTACTGTTTTTATGAAATGAAATAAAATAAAATATAAAACATATTAAAAGCCACATTAAATATGTCATGAAAAAAAAGTAGCTACTTAAAATAAAATATCCACTTTTAAAAGCTACATTAAATATGCCAGGCAAATAATGCTAATTTGTTAATAAAATAAATAAATTACAAAATTAAATAAAATATATTAATTAAATAATTAAATTAAATTAAATTAAATAACAAAACATTAAAATTCACATTAAATACACCATGAAAAAAATGTAAGTTGTGAATAAAATACATAAAATAAAATAAAATAAAATACTGTATTTATCTGGACAGCATTACTAGTCTGCCTTAGAAATGGCCAGTGGGAAGCTATTCAGGAAGGATCTCCTAGTAATTGTACAGATATAGAAGCATCAGAAGCAGGCTGGAGAGACATGACAGGGGTGTCTGCGTATGTGAGAGTGTGTAATGAGGCTTAGCCAAGGAAAAGGACAAATCCCTGCTCTCTCGTTGGGAGAGATGTGACGTCATTGCAAAGCTCTGCCATTAACTCACTATAGGAAAGATTTCACACATTAATCTGCTGACAGGTCTTAGGTAGTACAGCAAATCAGTGAGATTATCTTCACAGTTTTTCAAAGACATGCCTGAGCTCTTCAGTGTAACAATGTTACGTCTCCAAACACAGACTTGTGAATCAGCAAAAAAGGTGCAGTACCTGCAGAAGTAAAACATAAAGGTCCCAAAAGTATGCTGGGATTACAGTGAACATCTCCTTGAGTTGTTTCAGAGACATGCTAGACAGTTGAGTCTGTATGGAGCTGAGACTCAAATCAAATGAGCAGCAGGCCTCTCTTCAGCACCTTGGACAGCGCCGTGGCTTCTGACTGCAGTCACAACAGCACAACAGTGGGAAGAAAATGTCAGGACAAGGCATGGGTGGGCAATCATCACAGTTCATAATGTCAATCGTGGATCAGCAAAGATGGTTAGAGTAGAGAAACGGCTTATCTGAGACTTATTTTGAGGCTCTTCTTTCCTTTTTCATCCAGGAAGTCAGTCTGAGGGAGCTGCAAAGTGTACCTTCAGTGTGACTTTCAAAACATCATAGTCACATTCAACAACATAAGACAGCAGATTTACTACATTACCCAACTAACCTACCACATTCTGTTACTGTACTTACATCATACCATGATTTAGCCAAGTAGTACCTGTTCCTTGATCAACACAATTCCAATCAACCAATCAGAATTTAAGATTAGGGTTCGGAGGTTTGGCCTTTAACTAAATTCATCAACCTATAATTTCAAGGTTAGGTTTTAAGTTTCATGGTTACACTACAAAGTAGTCAAATGTTCTCTTTACCTTAAGTAGCTACTTCTACTTGATCTCAGCCTAGAGAGGGACTTCCGTTGGTTTCTGTTTGTTTACTGTTAGTGAATGAGTGTTGCCTGGTGGCTGCTTCACAATAAAGCTTTCTGTTCCTCTGAACGAACGGCAAACTTCGACCTGAACTGTTCAGACCACCACAACCTTCAAGAAGCAGCTGAAGATACTTCATATGCAAGCACAACCATAAACAAAGGAACTTTCTGTAATAACAACTTTCTTTCTCTTCTTCTCTGCATTTCAGCTTGTGCTTCTTATATGCAAGTCGTTTAGATAAAAGCATCTGCTAAATGAATAAAGTAATGCAATATATAGTATAATATACACTACCATTCAAAAGTTTGGGGTCACTAAGAGTTTGTAATGTTTTGAATGAAGTATCTAATGCTCAGAAATTTCACAAAATACAATAAATATAGTAATATTGTGAAATATCAATTTAAAATAACTATTTTATTATTATTTTTAATTCCTGTGAGGACAAAGCTGAATTTTCAGCAGCTATAACTCAACTGAAAACAGCTGTGCTGCTTAATATAATAGTGGAAACCTTAATATAATTGTGGAATAATTTTTTTCAGGATTTTGTGATTAATAGAAAAAAACAGAAATTAATGATTTAGTTATAAATGTAATGTATCCTTGCTGTATAAATGTATTCATTTCTATAGTTTACTTACTATTTTAATAAGTTTGCTTGATATCAGTGTCATACAAGACCTGCAAAAGATGTTGATTTACTTGACGGAAATACAATTCATCTTCTCATGCAGACAATTAGCACTGTGGAAGACACTTCTTTTATAAGAGAACAAAACTCTAAAACTGTCATAAGCCATCATGTGGTATTTTTACAGTGAGAGAGATTTTTAATAAGCATCATGGCTTGTGGCTCAATAGAGTGTAAGTGTTAGTGAGCAGAGAGGGTCGAGCAGCCCTCAAACCATCAGATCCCCCAAACGCTCAGCTGCACACACATGCAAACCTGTGCCAAAACACACACACACACACACACACACACACAGACACACACACTTCCTGTCCATTCAGCCCGCCTTTCCTGGGTTGTATAGCGAGTATCTCCCTGAGCAATTCTCCATGCTGCTTTTCACACACCTAAAATAGAACTCAACAGATACAAGAAACCTTTCATTTGCATTGCGATAGAAGAAGCTCATGAATAGCTCGGTGAGGGTCCTTTTGCTCTCTCTCTCTTTCTCTCCCTCATGCATTTCTTGCTCCAGGGGCAACTCTACGTGATCAAACATGCCTATTCATCTGACTGGATGGAACCGCCTAAATGCAAAACCAGAAAAATAGATACAAAGAAAGAAACAGAAACATCAACCGTTCTTCTCTTTATCTGACAGAGATATTTGCCTTTTCCAAAAGCAGTCTGATGGAAAACGTCTCGGTTACGTATGGTAACCCTCGTTCCCTGAAGGAGGGAATGGAGACGTCACGTCGGATGACCGACGAATTAGGATCTCGCTTAGAGAGACCAATCTACTTCGAGTGTAAACTAAACGAGCCAATGCACATTGGCATGCGATTATTGCATCCAGCTGCCACTGATCACAGCGTGAGTATAAGTAGGCAGCAGATGCAGCGCATATTCAGGTTTTCGCTGAGGAGCCGAGCCGGTGACCCGGCCGCTCAGCGGTGGTACAGGAGCTGTGGCGACGAGGGTTAACATACGTAACCAAGATGTTCCCTTTCAGTCGGTCACTCTCGACGTCACGTCGGATGACCGACGAATTGGGATCCCTACCAAAGGGCCACAGCTACTGCCCCTTCCAGTGTCCTGTGGAAGCCACCTGCGCCCCTACTTTTTGGCGTAGGCCAGGGCCTGCACAAGAGGACCAGCTACTGCTACTATGCCACTACCCAATAAGTAAGACTGGATAACACTGGGAAAACGTACCCGTTCTACTTGGTCATCCGACGTGACGTCGAGAGTGACCGACTGAAAGGGAACAGATAACTGATGACCTCCAATGCATTCGCCTCATCCCTCTCTTCTTTCATTACGGAATGAGACTTTAAAGTTTGCTTTAGGTATCTCCCCTGGACTCGAACAGAGAAAAGGATGGATTTTTAGTGCCTGACAGGAATAATACGGACAATCGCATCTCCAAACAAAGTTGATGTGAAAAGACCTATAAGAATAATGAAATAAATGTGGTTTCTGTGGATTTATCAGAAAATGGAATGGACAGCCCACACGTCCTCGCTTAGCCCGGATCACTGCGTACCTGTCTATATAACTGGCATCTTTAATGCTCAGTGGCTCAGTGTAATTCTAAATGACAAGCATCAACGTTTGTTTTATTCTGGTCCTGAAACCACAGGCTATATCTGCTCTATTAATAATCTATGCTTTCAGCTCGGCTGCACTATGAGGTCGGCTCATGCACGCAGGCACGAGGGCGTGGGATCAAGACAGGAAACACACTGTCTCACCTGCACAGGACATCCTGTAACCTGCCTGAGATGCCCACAGGCTTTTCTGAGGCTGGCCAAACAGCAAGCAGTGAGAAAGCACCAACTACCATCAAAAGAGAAGGGAAAATGCCTGTGCCACTTTATGAATAGGGAAAAAAAGAACCTACATTACCATTCAAAAGTTTTGGGGTTAGTAATTATTTATTTTATTTTATTTTTTTATTTTATTTGATTACTTAAAATTAAAATTTTTATTCATCAAAGAGTCTTTAAAAAATGAATCACAGTTTCCACAAAGACATTAAGCATGTTTACTACATTAATAATAATAATAATAATATACAATATAATAGGGCAATATAATAATATTAATCGTTTTGCAACCCTACAATACAATATATATATTGTTTTGCATAATTTGACTTTTTTTTTTTTACAAAAAAATACATATTTTAAAAGCATTTAATCATGTATTAATTTCTTAAAATTAAACACATTTAAAAATGTAATAAAACATTATTAAATCATAAATCTAGTTTTGATCTTCATTAGACTATTCAATATACATTTGCATTTAGTCTAAATACAGGCTACTGTACGACTGAAAATGTATTTTGTTGCCCCAAAATACATTTTGTAAATATATTTTGGTATGACGGTTAAAACTAAATATATTTTCAATTTCAAAAAAAATTTTTTTTTTTATTAAGCTTTTAAACCTGTTTACAGCACATATTTAGTATATTTAAATATATATTTTTGCCTGCTTTGCCAGCTACCTTTTGTTTTGTTTTTTTGTTTTTTGGCTGCTGAAAATTCAACTTTGCCATCACAAGTATAAATTACATTTTGAAATATATTAAAACAGAAAATGGCTATTTTAAATCTACTGTAATAATATTTTACAATATTACTGTTTTTACTGTATTTTTAATCAAATAAATGCAACCTTGGTGTGCATAAGATTTCATTTATAAACATTAAAAAAAAATTACCAGCCCCAAACTTTCGAACAGTTTTACAAAGATCAGCAAATCTCCAAAGCAACTGTGCATTTAAAGCCTTTTATGTAACTTTTTCTGTCTGTTTCTTTGTCTTTTATTGTACTAAAGAAACTACTTATTTTGTTTCTTTGAATCAAATGCTGGTCAGGACTCCCAAATGCCACCCTAGAGAAAGAGAATGAGAGAGATAGCCGAAAAGGATTCGCAATAGATAAGAAACATTGACTTGTTCTTTTCACTGCCTTTAATAAGAGTTTGTACCTTTAAGGCAGAGTGGCCCAGAATAATAATGGTTGGACGAGAGAGGTCAACACCGCTGCACTTTAAAGCCTTAAGGTCGGTTCTGGCTCAAGCGTCTGAGCAAAACGCCTGTCCGGAGGAGCAAACAGCAAATTATGAGCAGGGCTGGACTCCATTTTCTTCTGCGCTGCCTGTGCACGCTCAAGCCAAGATTAATTCTGCCATTACTCTTCACGAGACTCACACCACACACATATGGAGCAGTAAAGACAAGGCACTAATTAAGCGACAGCGCGAGAGAAGGAGAAAGAGAGAGAGCTTCCCTAAGCAGATCTGTAAAATGAGATTACTGACCTCAGATCAACAAGCAAACAGTGACAGAAAAACCAATAAACATAAAGGAAGATCGGTGTATGCTGAGATGATGAATGTGTGTGTGTGTGTATAATGTGCCCTTATGCCAACGTGATTTGATGGTCAAAGCAATTTACGACTCGACATAGCAGAAAATTCATTAATACATAAATTACACACAGATGAGAGAGCATGCAACTAGCAAGTAATCATGAACAATATTCACCCTCTGTGTTCTTATGTTACCCAGAATACTCTTCGGCTCTGACCTTCACACCAAAGCCCATTCACACCAAGAATGCTAACAATAAAGACAACTGTATTAGCACACCAATTCAAAATAAAGTTCTGTTTATTCTAAGCATGTAGCTGAGTTATGTTGTCTGCCACTTTAACTCTTTGGACAGCTGGATAAAAAAGCTTGTGAAAGTGATACCAATGATATTGTTTCTCTGTGCCGTAATAGTTATAATTGTGGTGTGGACGCTATTCTTTTAAATGTAGAATGCCAGTGAATTTTTCTCTCTCTTTTTTTTTTTAACTGGCCATGAAACTGTATGTGTATTATTTTATTAAAAAAAAGGCAAAACAAATAAAAAAACACATCTAATTGCAATTATTATTATTATTATTATTATTATTATTTAATCAAATTAAAAAATAAACAAAAAATCAATAAAGAAATATCTCTATAATACTACTGAACTGTAGAGTTTATTATATTATTTATTTATTAATTTGTTTAACAACAGTAAAATTGAGAGAGAGATTTTATTTTGGTTGAAAACTGTGAAACTTCTCTTTTAAAATGCATTTCTTTTGTTGATAACAAATGAGCCTGATTTATTCAGGTCAGAGGAAGAATGTAGAATACTTTAATTACACAATTATTATTTTTTTTTCAATAGATCATTTAATAATAGAATAACAAACAATTTTAACTTGCTCGACTAATTAAAGTTTTTCATTTGTTTCATATTTCTTTAATGTGGTACATTATTTCAGTAATAAAAATAATCTGTTGTAAATAAGGGTATATATAATATTATTAAAATAACTTCATGCTAGTAGATCTAAAGCCTTTTTTTTTGTAGCATACCAGAATCTGTCATCTGATAGATAAATGATTCATGTTGAGTATGCTGTATTACATATCTGCAGGAAAATGGAGTAAATAAAACTGACTTCCATTCCAAAAACAGCTGGAACCATGATGCACAACACAACGTCATACTGCATCCATGCATTCAGCTCAAAGCCTCAAATATCAAAGTATTGAAGTCATTTTTAGGAGGGATGGCTATCTGGAATGCGACGGCAGCCATAGTGCGCCAGAACGACACACCAGCTTATTGGTGGAGAGGAGACAGAGTGATGAAGCCAATCAGCAGATATGGGGATAATTAGGAGGCCATGATGGTCAGAGGCCAATGGGCAAATTTGGCCAGGATGCCAGGGTTATACCCCTACTCTTTTTCGAAAAACATCCTGGGATTTTTAATGACCACAGAGAGTCAGGACCTCGGTTTAACGTCTAATCCGAAGGACGGTGCTTTTTACAGTATAGTGTCCCCATCACTATACTGGGGCGTTAGGACCCACACAGACTGTAGGGTGAGCACCCCCTGCTGGCCTCACTAACACCTCTTCCAGCAGCAACCTGGTTTTCTCAGGAGGTCTCCCATCCAGGTACTGACCAGGCACAGCCCTGCTTAGCTTCAGTGGGCAACCAGTCTTGGGCTGCTGGGTGACATGGCTGCTGGCCATATTAGCATATCTCTGCGCACCCGGTTCGCGCAGACAGGATACGTCATCAGCACGTTGAACAAAATGTGAGCTCTGTGAAGGAATACCACCGTCTTCTTTTCTTAGAGAGAAAAGATTTAGTTTTGCCCACATGAGGATGTTCAAATCTTCCTCATATTGAAGTCTTCAGTAGAAAATTAATTGGTTAACCAAGCATAAAGCCGGTTTGATGGAATCATATTTCAGAAGAAAGCTCCCCATTGAAGGCAATTATGGGACCGTGTGGAGAGGGCCGTGGGGGAGCTGGAACCTTCACTTCAAGCTGAATCTTGCCTTAAATGTTGTCTGGTTTCAAGGTCACGACTCAAGTCTCAAAATGGGCATCAAGTTTCAAAGGGGCGAGATTCATTACAACATTTAGGACCTTTTAAAGGTTCTGAGTATGGAAAATCAGTAAGTGCTGGATCAAAGCAAGTCAAACTTCTACTGACCCCCTGAGCCGGCTATTTTTACCTCAAAAGTGTCCATCAGACGACTCGGCATGCCTCTTGGCCAGACTCATCTATTTTCTCTCCATCACACTCCTCTACTACTGCTATCTGCCAAACGCTATACCACTTTGTCATTACTGTTCATGTCCAATCAAATGTGATGTCAATCAAATCTCCACAGAGACAAGTTCTCTCAATTCATTTTGGCTTGCCAATTCGGATTGAGATTCAGCACAGTGTTTACTTTCACTGTATTGGAATAGTACTATAATGTTTATAATGTTAATAGTGTACAAATTATTTTTAACAATATCTTATTAATCCTTGATTTTTTTTTTTTATTGCTCGATGTTGCATAAATAAAATGTTTTATATGCTGGTGTTGGGGAAAATCCAAAATAATGAAATAATAATGCTGAAAACAATTTTTACTGCTTAATTTTATTTTATTGTAGAAACTGTGATGCACTATGATTCCAAAGTTTGTAAGTATGAAGAAGTAGAAGAAATATATACTTTCTTTCAACAACGATGCATTCAATTAATTAAAAATGACAGTAAAGACAATGTTGCAAAACATTTTTTTTTCAAAGAAATTCTTTTGAACATTCTATTCATCAGAGAATCCTGAAAAAAATTATGCACCATGGTTTCCACAAAAATATTAAGCAGTAAAAATGTCTTCAACATTGCTAATAATGAGAACCATTATCAATAATTAAGCACCAAATCAGCATATTTGAATTCATTTCTGAAGAATCATGTGATACTGAAGACTGGAGGTATGGCTGCTGAAAATTCTGCTTTGCCATTACAGGAATAAATTACATTTATAAATATATTAAAATAGAAAAAAAATTTAATTGTAATAATATTTTACAATATTACTATATTTACTGTATGTTTGATTGAAAAAAAAATGCTACTTTGATGAATATAAGAGACAAAAAAAAAAAGCATTAAAAAATCATAATGATTCCAAGCTTGTGATATATACTACTAATTAGTATATATATAATGGTATATACTACTAAATATACATTTTTCCCCCAACATCAGCATAATCAAGCTTATGATATATACTATTATAGTAGTATATACAAAGGTATATTTTCCCCAACACCAGCATAATCAACATTTCATTTACGAACTATTAACCTATCCCAAAAATAATTAAAAAAATAATAATAATAATCATGGATCTCTTTCAATGTGGTTCTTACAGTAAATTTCACCCAAGACATGGCAAAGTGCATTGATCCTGCCAGATTTCCCTCTGTTTGCTATGTGTTGAATGTGAAAGAATGGCTTTATTGGTATATCCGTACCCTCTGTGTGCAAAGTCTCTTAAAGTGAATGGCTATGCAAACAACTCTTTGCGTACCAGCTGATATGGACTCATCGGATTCACTGGTGCACAGAGCGCTGTAATTTTGATCTCTTCTGTTAGTTCCTATACCAACAGAGGCCCATGTTTGGACTAACATGATATATTGCATTTCAGCACAAATTAATGCCACGTCATGCTAAATAAACGATCCCTGCTTGACCTCAATAAGTCAGTGTATGTAAAACATCCAGTTAGCTTCCAGAACTTTCTGTGGCAGTTTATGTGTCCCTGGTGTCCATATTGCTGTCATGCATAGTTAGCAATTACACTGTCCAATTACATTTCTAAACTATCTGAGACTTGTAATTAGCATGTAAGCTAAAGTTCCCCTGTCTGCTTGCTCTGATGTGGAGCGCAAGTCATTATCACAGGCAAAAACACGGACCAGAAACTCAAACTCAAAGACTGAGGGTCTGGGGACAAAGTTTTCACTTACTCAAACTAGGACTGGGTGACAGCAAAAATTAACAAATTTGTGATGATTTTTCTAGCAATATAAAATCATGAAAAATAAAAAGCAAAATAGTAGACTGTTACCGCTTGGCTTAAAAAACGTAAACTAATGAAACTAACTAACAAAAATAATGTTAATTTGTTTAATTTTGCTGGATCTTAAACCCATTATTTGTATTATCAATCAAAAGAATGATCACTGAAGACTGAGATTTTTCATATATTAAAATATTTTAGTAAAATCAAAGAATGTAGTTAAACATTGATGTAGGAAATACTGATAAAATATTGATTAAATATCATTCTTTCTAGTGTTAATGCAGTGGAAAAATAGCAAGGAAATAATCTTATTTGCATTAAACATTTTGAGTTTATTTGGCAACAGTAGCTGTTTGGTCAAAATGGAGAAAAAAAATCACCCAGAAAAATTACACAGAATAAATAAATATTGGCATGCATACATTAAATATTGTAAAACACCTGATAAATACTGAGACATAATTTTTTCTAGCTTTACTGCCAATTCCCAATTCAAATTTACAACCAATCATAAATGAAACTGAAAGGCAATGTGACTAGAATAAATATTATTCAAATTTGAGGAACGGCCAGAGATGGATAATGAATGAATATAAGTTTCTGAGCCATTACAGTTAGCTGCCACCTCTGCTACTAGCAGATTCACAAAAGCAGATTAGTGGAACAATTATGACATAATTTGATCGTAATAAATTTAATGGTTTTCATTCCTCTTGAGTGGATGAATAATGGACTGATGCCACCAGCATCTCCCCCAGGACAGCTGTTTGGCTGAATCGTGAAATGTCATATTTCTACATTCTGTTTACTCCCATTAAATCCAAAATGCCAAGACAATGCTCAGATCAGATCCAACAAATACTACAGTGAGCGCCAAACAGCAACCTGAGGAATGATCCAAATTTTAATCCAATAATTATGCTGATTGGCAGAATGAAGCCATTGAGCGGATTAAATTGGTTGAAATGGAGATCGCCTCTCAAATAAATGTGAAGAATAAGTGGAACTGTGCAATAAACTGATTTTTAAGGCTTATAAATTGATTTGTGAAAGATATGAGGATTTGTTCAGAATCTAAACACATTTTGTATTCAATAGTAAAGACTAGAATATTTTCAGATGCAATTTTACGCTTTGTCAAACAAATGTTCTGGTTAAAATGAACGTTAATGCCCCCACTTAGTCATTTATACACAAATGATCCAGCAAAAACAACCAATTCCTCATCGGGGTTCAGTTGAGCCAAGGTAAACTGGTTTAAACTGCCTTTGAAGTAAACAAGAAACTGTTTGCTGTCCATTTCGTAATGGACAATAACATACTGTGTCCAATGCTGGATTACATATGTTCGTGTTTGTGTGTGTTATAGTAGGTCAAGTAAGTACAGTCAAGTGGCACTTTAACACAGTAAACAACAACAAAAAAGTACACACACACACACCAACCGACTCTCTAGCTGTGTCTAATACAGAACATTGCTCGGAGGAGAGGATCAGCTGTTATTATGGATGAAAAGATCTGCATTGCATCTGTACTGCAGGGATCTTCCAAACTAAAAGTTTGCAGATAAAAGAGCCTCAACAGCCACAGGCATTTAAAGACCCATTATTAAAATCCCTCAGCACAACTGTGTACACGACCCACAGGCTCAATAAAGCATGCGCGCATGCAGTGTTAAACAACGGAAACCATACGCTTCTTCATTACTAAATGTGTAGTTTCATTAGTTAGAGGCATTGACTTCCTCTCAGGCCAAACCTAGACATCCTGGATGTTTGGAGAAATCCTCAGAGTCCTTTTAAACTCATATAAAAGTGTTTACTGTTCATTTTCAAGAAGTGTGTGGAAAAAAAGGAGAGGGAGAGAGACATGGCCCTGGAGGGATAGCAGGCACTGTTGGTCTTGTGCCATGACGGATAAATTTGAGGCTTTATAGAAGCGGTATTGATTGAACAAAGGTGCTACATGAGTGTGTGTGTGTGTGTGTGGTTCAGGTGTGCCACTTCTGCCCTGTTAAACAGGCAGTGCTGAGGGATACTGGGCACTCGGCTGCCATGGTGACTCGACTTGGACAAGTAACACTGACTGTGAACTCTTAAAAATATAGGTTCTAAAATGGGGTTCAAGCAGTGATTTCATAGAACATCCATTTTGGGTTCCACAAAGAACCTTTAGTGAACAGAAAGAAGCATTTTTGCTTAGTGTTTAACAGTTTAATAATCTGAAGAGCCTTTTTCACTAGAACATTTTGTGCAATGGATGTGAAAGGTTCTTAAAGGAATTGCACATCCCTGCATCTTGAAAAATAAAATTTTGCTGATTTGCAAAAAAGTTGTAATATCACCTAATTTAATTATGTTGGTTTCAAAACCAACATGTTTTGGTTTTCATTTAAATTATATATTAGCTTTAATGCACTCATCAAAATAACAAAAGCAGTCAAATGTCAAAAATTTTAATGACAAAAAAAAAACAATCAAAATTGTTTTACTTGAAGTCTGCAAAGGAGTGGAACAATATGTTCAAATACTCCATTTAATGCCAATAACTTTACATAAACACAAGTTGATAAGTAAATAAGCATGTTTGCATTATTTTCTTTCTCTGGCCATAATTCTAACCTTGAAATCAGGATTAGGCATAAAATAATGTCTTCAGAATCATTCATACATGTACAAATAGGATAGCAAATGAACAAAGTTGTAGCCTGGAAGATAGCAATCATGTCTTTGTGGCAGTTTTTCTGGTGATTAAGGAATAATACAATACTTCTTCACTTTACAAATCTAGCGTAGCGTTAGCTCTGGCAGGTCACGTTAGTCAAGCTCGCATCAGCTGACTCTCAGCTGATCCCCATCAACCTATGGGAATACGAAACCTATCTAAGCATTCATATATAAGGTCCCTCAGTATTATCAGCAGTTTTCGCATTGCTCAATAGCTAATTACCCTTCTCCAGGAAGTCGTGGCCTAATGGTTAGAGAGTGGGACTCGTAACCAAAGATTGCGGGTTCTATCTATGCCTTTGAAGTAGTCAAAACCTTAGAATGACTATTCCTGGTTGAAATCGTAGAACTTTTTCATTCAGGCCTTTAAAAACTCTCCTGATTAAGATACTTCGGCTTTACTGACATTTGTGCCATTAGCTGTGGTATGGAGTTGTTTCTGACTTATTGAACCCTTGAAGACGTTGTTACATAACAGTTTAAGTGGGGGTGGGCGCAATCAAATCGTCCTGCCATTATATCAGACCATCAAGAGTGTCAAATGAAGAGCAGAAGCACTCCTCGCACTAACCAGGCATACTGTGCGAGCGAGCGAGCTTACATCCGGCAAGAAAAGAGTGGTATAAAAATGGCAGAAGTGTCATGCTATTACACGCTACAGTGTACATGGTAATGAGATAGTTGTGTGCTGCCATTTAAGACATTGACGGCTGTACAGTGTGCACTTAGAGAACCTCATCTGACAGGGAGAAGAAGAAAATGTAAAAATATGATCAAATTAAGTCGTTTAAACATTTCAAAAAAATAAAATTTACCCAACGGCTTGTGTCAAAGCAGAGACAAACTAATTATTTCCAGCGACAGAGCCCGTAATGAACCAGCTGCTGTTCAGGTCAGCACACGGGCTGATATTCCCCATATTCCCATATCACTGTTTACTGTCCTAACGGCTTCCAGGTCAGTGAACTGGACACTGAGATACATGCCCAGTCTGTGGCATATGAGGACCCATTCGCCAGACTGTTTTAATATGAGAGCATCAGCATAATCCTGCAAGGTACACTGGAGAATCAAAGCTCTCGAGAGAACGTCGGAGCTGTGAGAGGATGCATAACCTTGATGTGAAGATATTAAAGTAGTTGATGGAGCAATTAAGAGATGCGGCTAATGATCTTCATCAAGGCTATTCAGCCTACTCGCAATAGTGAGGAATTTTCCAAACTGCTAAAGGGAGATTCCCCGCTGTCTGGTAACTTGGCAGCCGATCCACCTTAGACCTTTCTGGAGTGCAACAAAGCATGTGCCTTATTGCCACTGTGTATTGTAAAGCTAAAAAAATAATGTAGATATATATAATGCATGGGGGAGGCTAAATTCGTAGTAGTTAGTTGTGTTTTTAGCAGCAGATCACCTAGATGTGAAAAAATCCCTCTGGTTTACCAGCAGTTTCATACTTAATTTTCTCCTTATCTAACACACTGCTAAACTCCAATAGCCATTGCTCACAGTTTTGCTCAAATGCTTTGTTCCCTACCGCATTGATTTCTAGATTACCCGAACTTTCATTCTTATTGATGCTTTAAATCAAAGCAGCACAGAGAAAAGCCATAAAAAAACAAGAAGAGATACATTTCTGAGCTACATTTGAAAAATGTAAAAAAAAAAAAAAAATTCTTGACTATGTAATTTTCTTGACTAAATAACTTGACTATAAGACTACTCTCAACCAGCCACTGGACCGTATGACATGGCTCTATAAAGTAAGAACACATCTAAACAGAACATGCAACAATATATTGTGTAAAATGTGCACTTTATCATATGTGACTATGGTAAGACAGCACCTTCTGGAGAACCTGTGAATGCACGATGTTGCAGCATCCTACATCAGGTAGAGAATGAACAATGACGCTCGCCTGGCTCCATCGTCATTCCCACCTTAAACATGCTCTCCACATTATGCCCCTGGAACAGCTGCTAAACAGATGTAATGGCAAGAACATCTGTCAAATTCTGCCTCTTTAAAAAAACAGAACTTGTAGTTGCTCAGTTTTCATCTTTTTTTTGGAATGGGGGTCATAAATGCTAGGAAACTAGAGTAATGAACATTTGAATGAAAAGTGCTTCCACTTTATGGTTCTTACTCGTGAACTGTTGTAATTCCTGAGCGTATAGTGTATTACTTAACATTTGGCTGACTTTTTGTCCATGCGGAATGTATAATAAAGATTTGTTACATGAATGTCTGTTTTGGATTGAATCCTACTCTTGCTGTGTATGTGCTGTAAGTGCTAAGAGCTCCTGTTAACCATAAATAAATCCCTGGCCATTACAGCTTTTCTGATTCTGATTCATCCCGACTTTCCACTGACAAATAGCACACCATCTGAACCTTATGATCAAAATGTCACTCTAACAGTGAGAGATGTGATTCATAAAATGGCATAAATGTCATGACCGCACAGAAAATGTTGTTCTGGCGTGGTGTACTGTGGTATGTGAGGGTGTGTTTAGCTGATACTCGACCTAATTTGCGCGCGTCAAGTCTTTGGTTATCGCATCGCGGTTATTTGGCGACCCCTAGCGAGCGCTGCGCGAATAACTTCAACTCGATTCGCAATCTTGTTTAAGTACGAGCCCTCTAGTTATTCATACAAACCAGCATCACTTAAAACGTTTCCTCGGGAATATTACCAACGCAAAGCTGTGAGGTTTAAGTAAGACGTCGCGTTCAAAACAAGAGAAGTGAAAACAGCATGACGCGCATCAACTTGCCACAAAACTCTTCACAGATGACAGGATTTTGGCAATGTTCGTTTAATGCATTCAGCCCTTAGCTGAGAGATCTCAAAAGGGATATTTATTACCTGCGTGTGACACACCGTTTCAGCCACATTTTTCCAGACAACAATTCCGAATCAGTCCTCTTGGTATTCGTCCATTTATGCGTTCCAACAAACGTCGACGCTAGAGCGTAATGGTCACCTTAAGTTAGACACCTTACTCCAAATGTTACGGATGCTAGCATTCTAATGTTATATATCCCGAGAAACCGAAAGCTTGAAGTAGCTCCACGTCTCTCCAGAGCGAAATATTCACGAAAAACAAGGACGCGTCTTGTCCCCTTTTTTAGTTGCTCGCCGTTTTTCTCCTCAGAAGTGCGCACGGATGTGCAGAGCGACCCAGCGGCAGCGTGGGCAGCTGTACGGTTCAGTCGCTTCTCAACAGCCGCCTTCTTTTACATTCACAAGTTCGTCTTGATTATACTCCACTGGGAAAAAAGTCAAGAAGCTATGGGAACCAGACGGCAAGGTGACAGCGTCAACATCGCCCGTGCGCTGCGCTCGCGGTCACCGCGCACTTTCTCTACATTGTTATGAGACCGAGCGCAGTCAAAAACGCAAGCTAAAACATCGAGATTTCCGTGGCGCAAAACCATGTCCTACATCGGCTGAAGAAGCTCTTTGATAGTTCTCGCAATCTTTTTACAGCTCAGATAAATTAGTGACGCGAGAAAAAAAAAAAAACAAGAAGAGTGAGGAATGAAACATCACTTCACGGACGCGCGTGATGAGTGGAGCGCGTGAAAGCGACTCTCGTCATTTGGATAGATAGATAGATAGTGTTATCACCACTGTGCGCGCTATCCACCCTCACTGCTTCTCTTTCTCTCTCTCCCTCTCTCTCTCTCTCACATACTCTCTCTCCTTTCCTCCTCCGTCTGACTAACAGCCTGCCAGTCCTGCTTTAGCTGACAAACCCGTGACGTCATTTTAAAGTAAAATATGTAACATTTTAGACATCCTTCCCCCTGTTTCCCTCAGAGGAGTTCATCCGAACCCAATTCTATCTCAGTCTCTGCTCGCCGATATAAATCAGTCTGCATATGGGCTATAAAAAAGCTCAACCAGTGTACAGCACTTTCCACTGAGGGGGAGATCAGTTTCTCATCCCAAGGTTAATACAGTGTCTAGTGGGTTTACTGAAGCAGTAGAGCCATATTCTGCAAATTACATGAGAGCGTAATGCCACATTTTTCTTCCTTGTGAAACAGAGAAACTCTTTTTTTGTTGTTAAGATGATTGATCTTCCACTCCAATTTACCATATAGGAAGAAGAAAGAGACAGCAGAATGATGTTGAATTCCTGTTTATTTCACAGGAATGGCTTTAGCCGGCTGAAAAGGAATATAAACTCTGTCTGTAGTCTGTCAGGCAGCGGGAAAGCTCATTAAGCCGGTGCGTTTGAGAGAAGGGCTTTGTGAAAACAGCCCTGATGAAGAAAATACATTCCTGGAAAACGCTAGCGTGTGTAGAGGTTATGAAGTGTCGCATTTTGCCTTCATTGTGGGGACCAAACAGTCCCCACAAGGATAGTTAAACCTATCACAAACATTGTGGTGACCAGCTAACGGTCCACATGAGAAAACGGCTTAATAAACACAATAAATAATGTCATCATAAAAATCTAAAAATACCAAAAGGTTTGCTCAAGGGTTACGCCTGAGTCTAAGGGAAAGAAAATATCATTAGCTCACTATAAAAACAATAGAATAACATCAACATAATAGCAGGCTTATATGCGTATCGCTTTCTACAGCAGATAAGCAGAGTTTAAAAGACGTATTTCCTGAACGCGAGGCATGGAAGGTTTACAACATCTGTGATCATCTAGGAAAGCTGTTTTAAATTGTGCCAGTATAAATGGGGTGTGCGTGGAAACAGAAAATGAAGAGATAAATAAGCGTCATTAAAGAGCAGTACGGCATATCAAATCCAGCCTTAACAGCAAATGTTCAGCAGCTTCCAGCAGCTTGGCATTTTATCGCCATTACTGGAAATGCATTTTGGAGAAGCTACATTTCTTAGCATCTGTAAAGAGGTCATTTATGCACTTAGAGATCTTATACCTGATATATTGGGGGGGGAAGGATAAATTAGTTGTATAATCTGTCAAATCAATGCATTTAACCATATATTGCATGTAATTGTGTTATTTAACACTTTTGTGTTCAATTCATGCTGAAAAAGAAACAAAATCACACAAATTGAGAATCTTTATTCTGCGTGTGGAACGCTACCAGACCGACAGTCATTTCACTTGCTGTAAAACATGAAATCCTAGCAGTTCTTAGAAAACAGTTGCGCAGTTTTGCTGAGTGAGTTATTCATAACGTTCTGTATGTATCAGGCTGGGTATTTACTCACAGAGGATTACTGTGTAATCCTTACACTGATGATTTAAGCCTCCAATGTAAAGGCCCTTAAATGCTGACTCAAAATAGTATTTGGTCAACGACATCGACCACAGCCATTCCAGGTTCAATAACAATTTGGACACTTCGCTAACCTGCAATAATTAGATAACTGTAATGAGTTAAACTTGTCAAGAAACTGAGGTCTTCTATGTCTTGCTTTAATTGAGCTATTACTTCAGCTTCAGACAATTGTATTATCATATGCAAATAAAGGGGAGATAAGAGTGTATTGTCTTTGTTAATTAGCCGAAACGCACTGCATTCATTTAGCTGCTTCTGATTTGAAAGGCCGAGGGTCAAGACCAAGGGTTAGTCTGAGTTAGTGTATATTGTCAGGAAGGTCAAAGGTTAGGGCGTCGAAATGGGAATTCTTTGTCTTGAATTTTAAGCACAGGTTATGCTAATGAATGAAAGTTTAGTGGATTCTTTTATTTTAAACCTGCAGCTGCAGGATTTTTCAGCTTTAGATGTTTTATGATGATTAGATTTTTCAAAACAGGCCTAGAAAGAGATTGCAGATATTGAATCACTGTTCTCTGCACTGTCCATAGGAGCCCAATGTGATTTACACAACTAAGACATGTTGATGGGATCAACATTCTGTCAATCAAATCTCTTACCCTAGTCGGGCCGCCCACAATACATACACTGATCGCCTGAGGCATATTGCAAAACAGACAAGTCAATCTAATTCTATGCTTCTATGCAATTTTCAACAGTCTGTGCACTAGTCCATCTGGAAATAAAGTTGAGGAAGGTACAAGGTTGATTCAGTGAGTGCTTTGCTGTTCATGTGGGCTAGACAGACCTAGCCTGCAGGTGTGTCTTGGCCAGAATAATCTGCAAGGTTGTTTATCCATGTCCTAATTGTGTAAAGCATGTTAAGCATCCACAGATGATGGTTTTAACCCAAAACCAAACAGCTATTCAGTATTCTCAATTTTCAGCCTTTATGTTTTTACCTCAGTACCACCAACCTATCTGACCCTATGCCCCATAATCCTAAATCATCATTCACTGTGACCAAAAGGCCAAAGCTGACTTCATTCAGAATCAGAAATTCACTGCTGGTACTCTCAATGTCTCAAATATCTCTCAAATACACTGAAAACCATTGTATTCTACTTTAAAACTCACCCCATCCAGAAAGTCTGGTTTTGAAAGAAGTCTCTTATTCTCATCAGGGCTGCATTTATTTGATTAAAATACAATAAAAACAGTAATATCGTGAAATATTTTTAGAATTTAAAATAACTGATTTCTGTTTTAATATATTTGATGGCAAAGCTGAATTTAGGCAGCCATGTCGCCAGTCTTCAGTGTCACATGATCCTTCAGAAATCATTCTTATATGCTGATTTGGTGCTCAAAAAAAAATCCTTTGTTGAAAACACCACAATATTTTGGTGAAAATAGTGACAATTTAAAATTGGGCCTTTTATTTAGATTGGATGCATGTTCAGTTTATAGGCTATATTACAACATATAGATACAAATACAGATCATTTTGTCATTGGATCAGATACAAATTCATATACACATAATGGCTTCACTTAAACATTACATAGGTTTTAGATTCAGTTGACTAGTAGCACCTAGTTAGCATATGCCAGACCTCAGTTCCTCAACTGTCAGTTCATTAATGAGATACTCAATGCATCAAGGCATGTTTAGATTTAAGAGTTAATCAATGCTCTATATTTAGAACTGTAAAACGACATGATGATTTATTGATCCTTCTCCTGAACCCGCACACAGTTAATTTAGTAGAGGAACGCCTTGAAACCAACATAATATTTGGCCAGGGTCAAATCAATATTCGGGTACAATATGACAATCCTTTTTTCAAAAGGTATAGGAGTAAGTAGAACACTTATAATTCAAAGACAAAGTCCCTGGTCATTCCTCTGTATTGAAAACACGAGCTGTATTTCTTTTTATTTCTATAACTAGCAATTGTTTCGTTCATGCAACAGAACAGTGAGCCTTGGATCTTTCAAGGAACGCTCTGCTTTATGTGCTCAATATTCTCAATATTCACAGCTGTTAATAACCCCTTGAAAGGTGGAATAATTGCAAATCACTTTGAACACAACATGAGACACAAATAGCTGCCACAACAATAAGACAGTGGCCATGACAACCGGACTGAACAGAGGACATCTCCTCTATCTGATAGTGAAACATTGGAGATGAGAAAAACAAGAGGGCCTATATCAGCACAATGAGCTGAGAGACCAAGATAGTTAACAGGACAATGGGTACCCAAAAGGGCTTATTTGCTAGTTTTAATCATTACTCTGGCAGTCCATAAAACTCTTTGAAGTTTAGGTTTGATAGATCGGTCTCCAGAAAGTACTAGAATGTTCCCAATGATGATGCTGGAGATACTAGACCTACTAGACTTAAAGGGATCCCTTGTGAAAAAGAAGTACGTTTTAGCATACTTTTAAGAAGAGAACTTAATCCGGAAATAATATACTTTAAAAGAATATGCTTACTGAATGTATTGCTTAGTTAATTAGTTCAAATGTATATTAAAATGCAAGAGTGCTTTTTTGACCCACTTAAGAACTTTATATGTAATTTCATAATTATGTTGTCTTTGAAACATGGTTAAAGTTTACTGTCGCATGTTGGCAAGAATTTATGGTAAACTATATACTTCTGTATCATTTCTATTAAAACTTGTATGTCATGTATTTAAATATATTTATGATGACACATTTGTAATGATGAAGTTGCAATTTAGTGAATTTAAAAATATTAACTTTAAATGTTTTATCAAATAACACTACAGTTAAAATCATAATCAAGTACGTTAAATGTGTTTTAGTATATTAGTCAATATATCAAAATAAGCGTATTTCTTTAAAGCATGACAAAAGATTACTAAAACATTTAAAACTTTCTTTTGACATTACAGTCCACTTTTTAAAAGTGTACCTAAGTGTGTTAAGAAATTGTCATGGAAAATGTACTCTCTTTAAGTACACTTAAGTGGCTTTTAATTTGAAATTATATTAGCTATTAATATATTATATTTAAGTACACTACAAGTGCATATTCAATGTAATTAAGCACACTTCTTGTTCACAAGGCATAGTTCATATAAAAAATGATAATTTAGCTATTATTTATACCATGATATTGTTCTAAATCTTTAAGACTTCTTTTTTTCTGCGTAACACAAAAGAAGATATTCTTGAGCATGTTCTTTTGTCCATACAATGAAAGTCAGCGGGGTCCAAAACAACATTGTACGGACAAAAATACAATATTTTTTGTTCCACCAAAGAAAGCAAGTAAATAACATGGGTAAATAATGACTTTTCATTTTTGAGTGAACTATACCGTGAATAGGTCTATAACTTTTCAGTAACACCTCTTTTCCACAGCACCTTGAATCAACAAAAACTGTGACTAAAGAAAATTGTGTGCACACCAATAAAGTAGTCTTGAATAGGAACTTGTGCAACAGATGGTATTATTGAGTACACATCAGAGAATCCATTTTCTATTTCAGGTGTTCATGGTGAAGAATACCAAGTGAAAATTTGTTTTTTTTTAAAAGAGTCTCAGCATCTTTAACTCAAAGAAAGCTCATTCACACTAGTCATTCTGCGAACAGTAAAGCTTTCAGTTCAACAGCCACTTATCAACAAACCTCTTAAGAGTAACAGGCCCGCAATAAGCCCCAACTTGAGTCTTACCCTCCAGACAAAAACACACGGACTGTTCAAATGATATTTGATGCACAGAGCTCTCGTTCAGGCAGTCAGAGACTTCTATAAGAGGATGATGGGAAGAATCACAGGTGATAAGACGGCGCATAAGAGGGACAAAATATAAAACAGAATGACAGGGACAGAGTGAGCGAGAAAGAGGAGCCAAATGAGGAGGTGTGCACCCTGGCCTTGTGCATTCATTCACTGCTCATCTATACTCCGAAGGGCAAGACATGATGTATTACCACCCCCCTCGAAATACACTGCCATCTACAGATGCACAATTTGGTACACACTGTAGCTGAATATTTACTTTTGGATATTTGTATTTCTGTCTGCACACATCAGGTCAGGTGTATGTTTGATGTACAAGCTGAGAACTCATAAACATGTAGACACCGATATGGACACATATTACATACAACCTTCGGCCGTATAAATGGAGAATGTCAGCCAGACAATTTCAATAATCTCATCTCCAGGCTGTGGAGGTGGACCTCACATTTGCCCAACATCTGATGTTGTCTTTGATTAAGATTCCTGACAAGGCCTCTAGAGTCTGGAGTGTAACACAGTTCTCACCTGGGAAGGGTCTGAACGCTGAAGTGTAGAAAAAGTCATTGCTATGGAAACAGGCATAATACTGAAAGAGAAAAAATTCAGTTGAAAAAAAAAAAACAGAAGGAGGCAGATTACAGGGTGCGTTCGGGTCAGCAGAGTCTTTGGGAATAAAAAAAAAATACGCGAAGAGACCAAGAGCCGTTCTGCCTGACCTGTGTGGTCACTCGGAACGACTGAAAAATGGGATTATTGGTAACACTGATCTGGCTTTGATCAATGTGCATAGGTGACACTTTGATATACTCATAGTCTAGTTACTGGGATGGAAAGAGTTTATTTGTAGAAATGCTCGAAAGAAGAAAAAAAAACATTAAGTATAAAAAATGGAAAATTCACACTTCGTGCTCCAGTGTATATTTTACAGAGTATACAATTTATGCATAGGCACATACTTCAAAATATAAAATACAAAAAAAAAAGACCAAAAATATCCACAATTATGGCTCATATGATGTCACAAGGGAAATCTACCATTAAATAGTCCACTGCATTTCCAAAAAAAATACAGTAAAGAAATCATGTAAAAGTTAATGTGCAAATATCAAATCATTGTTTAACGTAACAGAAAATGTAACCTATAAAACAAATGTGACAATTTGCTCCAAACTTGATAAAAAAAATAAAAATAAAATGTATTCTTTGCCATTAAAGGAATAAATATATATATATATATACACACACACACACACACACACATAAATATATATTTATTGAAAGCATAGCTGTTTACTTTGTGATGACAGCATGCAGCGGATGCATCTATTTCATAATGCTCATGGAGAGGTTTTCTAAAAGTCTTTGAAAGCAGCTGAAAGCAGATCCCATTAAAACATGCAGGTGGAACAGGTTGCTGTTATTTTATCTTTTATAAGACAGCTCTTATGTAAGATTCAAAGCTACCACAGCAAAAACATTTTCTTACACAGTATTCATCTAAATTTCCAGTAAAATATTTTAAACATCCTCAAAACAGGATCAATTTACCAGAGAAGCAAAGTTGCACACAATATAAAGACTTGAAATTTCAAATATTTCCTGCATCAAATTATTTTATTTTAAGATATTTTTTTCTAAGCATAAATTTAACTACATGTAGTTTGCAGTAAAGCCTTCTTCTTTCTATTCAATCTATACATTATGATATTTTAAAGACCTATAGTAACTGACACTTACTTTCACCATATGAATTTTGTTGAAAACGTTTTATTGTTGTTGCTACTGTGACAGTGCAACGGCAAATGGGAGTGTTTAGGCGTTTGTTATCCGTAATGGGCTGCAAATTACTGCAATTACACATCACACTTTTAATTTATCAGGAACAATTATTTTATTATATACTCACTGTGAGAGTAAACGCTTAAAGCTTCCTAATCTGTAATAGAACAATATGCATATTCAATGTAATTTCATTATGGGTTCAAAAGGTGAAATTTGATATTTACATCCAAAGCTTACTATGCGTCACAGCAAATGATCGACAGGAGCTGATATCACCAGCCTGTATGTGTTCGTTTCATGCACTCGAGCCAGAGACTATATCACGGAAACAGGGGAGGAAGAAATCTGTGCATCTATTTTAATTCAGCTGCAGGGGAAACACCCATTAACCCTCTGTCTTGTCACATCCTCTCTTCTTCTCTTCCATCTGACAGCTCACTTGTCCTTTATCACCTCAAAAATGAATCTGAAGTGTGTGCTGAAGAACACAAAATACACTGACGGCGATAACAAGAGGTTCCCTGATGTATCTGAGCAATAAACATGCTCATTCGAGTGCCTTCGGCGAGATTGCACACGGTTATTAGGTGTATTTGTATATTTAAATAAATCATTGGTGACCTTTTTCATCCATTTGAGGGGAAGCATAGGACAGAATAGATGCATTTAAGTAAAAGAGAGAGACAGAGATTGACACGTTTTCTCTGAACTCGTGTTCCCAACATGTGCTCACACCGCTGTGGTTAATGGGTTGTATAGTGCTTCTTCTTACCCCTCCAGTGGCCCTGGTGGTCAGGTTCAACATGCCGGCAGCGGCTGCTCTATCTCTGGGTTCTGCGCAGACTGTCACCTGCGAGACCCAAGTCTTTTTCCTGTCCTGCCACTTTATGAGATCTGAGTGTGAAAACACCAGCCCTTTTCCAAATGACCCCAAGTCTACCTCTGTCCCTTTCAGCCCTCATCTTACCATCTGTAAATTTCATCACACCTTAACGTGTGTTTTGTTACAGGAGGTGTCAGAAGAGAGAGATATGTGAGGTTCGATTTTCAAAAACAGACCTTAAAGGCAAATGGTGTCATTTCTGTATCACAGGACTGCAAAAACAATGACTGTTTTCTGACAAATTTCCTGAAAGCTCTTCTTTAAGTGCAAAAAAATACAGCACCTTTAAATAGCATGAATAGCAAATCTAGGCACAAAAATCATGCAGATTTAGCTGTTTCCTTCATATATAATAAATAGCTGCTGCTTTGGGCATGTACGCTATCTTGTAGCTTATCATGCTGTATATCTCGATAGAGAGAACTCATATGCAAAAAGCTCCTGAAGGTTCACAACAGCGAAATCAGCTATATTTTCAAAGAAGCCTGACACTCAGCTCATACATATTGAAGATTTCTTGGCAGAAGAGAATCTGTCGTGCAATTAAGCGTTCGCTAATCAAGATGTTTTTCTTTTTATTTAAGTTCAGTCATTTTAAAGTTCGAAAGAAACTCTGGTCTGTTAAAATCGTGTCTGTTAAGCTTGATGTGACAACATCCACCAGTATCCTAAGGCGTATACTCAATACTCAATATGATGTGTATGCAATAGTTTGAGGAAGATTTTATGTGATGATGAATTGTCTGAAACTATTGGACTAATGCAAATCCTTGTTAAAAATAAACTTTAGATCAAGCTATATTCAAAAATAAAATATTTAAAGGGTTTTAACATAAGAAATAATATATAAAATTAAAAACATATTTTTAAAATATATAAAATATACAGTATATGATAAAAATTCTTATT